>NW_025970169.1:0-12778 GCF_021869965.1 Rhincodon typus | reverse complement strand
AATGTGTTACTTGTTACAACATTAATTGAGGAACCAAGTTCAAATAATTCTGAATGGACATTTCTCAAATTAAATTGGACAATGAAGAAGTTCTCAAAGATTGGAATACGTTACTGAGTTACCTTCCAGAGGAAAATCAAAATGACCTGAAAGAGTTGTTACAATCACATAGGAGGATATGTGGGAATAAGCTGGAAGTACTAACCCAATTATGCATGATGTAGATTTAGGAAATGCTGTTTCAATTAAGCAACATCCTTATAGGTTTAACCTTCTAAAGTTGGCACAGGCTCAGGAACAGATTGATCGCATCCTCAAAGGCAATATAATTGAAGTGAGTTGCAGTGATTGGAGCTCACCTATAGTAATGGTGCCAAAACCAGATAGTACACAACAATTGTGCGTGGACTATCACAAAGTCAATGCCGTTACAAAATCTGATTCATATACTAATCCACATTTGGAAGACTGTGTTGAGAACGTGGGGCAAGCAACTTATATTTCTAAGTTGGACTTACTCAAGGATACCTGCAGGTACCTTTATCCAAAAGAGCGAACACGTTTCAGCTTTCGTGACACTGAATGGATTATACCAGTTTAAAGTCATGCCATTTCGCATGAAAATATGCCAGCCACATTTCAAAGACTAACCAATGAAGTCATTCTGGATTACCCAATTGTGTGGTGTACATCAATGATCTGGTGATTTTTAGTCATAAATGGAAGGAACATTTGCAGAATATATTGGAATTGTTCAATTGCCTATAGGAGGCAAGCTTGGTAATAAAGTTGGCTAAGCGTGAGTTCACAAAAGCCCAAGTCATGTTCCTGGGCCATGTCATTGGGCATGGGCAGATGGTCCACACAGAATGTGAAAACAAAGGTTATTGGGGAGTTTCCCATACCATGGACAAAGAGGGCAGTACTATGATTTCTGGGTTTGAGTGCTTTTTATTGGAAATTCATACAAAATTTTAGCAGTGTGGTTGCTCCACTTATTGAAGAAGTGCAGAAAATTTCAGTGCACAGTAGACTGTCAGAAGGCATTTGACAACCTGAAAGCTGTGTTAACTAATACTCCAGTGTTAGCCACACCTAATTATGCAAAGCCATTCAGGGTGGCTATTGATGCAAGTGATGTGGGTGTCAGTGCTGTACAAGAAGATGACAAGAGGATAGAAAGACCTTTCCGGTGTTTTTCCAGAAAACTGAATTATCATCAATGGAAATATTCCATAAATGAGAAGGAAACCTTGAGCTTGGTATTGGTGTTACAACATTTCAACATTTATAATCCCAGTAACGTTTCTGAGACTATTGGAAATACTGATGATATTAAAGACAAAAATTCCAGACTGTTTCAATGGAGTCTATTTTTGTAGCCATTCAATTTGAAAATTATATGCATGGTAGGATGATAGAATATAATTCCAGATGTGTTGTTGTGACTGGGATGAAAGAAGACAGAGGCATTAAGTGGCAGAAAATATAACAGACTGAAATACACTGCAGTAGTGATAGTTTGCATGCTTAGAGTCAATGTATTGTATCTGTATTGTGTACTAATAGTGTAAGACTAAGAATTTTTAAAAATGAAGCCTCCTTTGTACATTAATGATTTCTTTTAAGAGGGTAGGTGTGAAAATGCTGTCATTTTAAGAGGTTATTTTGTCCTGGATCTTTTTTGAAGAGACATTTTAAGGCAGAGGTGGTGAGCTGTCTACCAGAACCATTAGAGTAAACAACTTATGAGTCCTTGGATTTTTTTTAAAAATTGGAAAAATAGAAGCAGCCTAAACGGGTGTGGTCAAACTCCCACAGAACCAAGATCTTTAGTTGAGCTTTCAGCAATTGCTGTTGCAGTCTGGAAGTAGTGAAAGCTGTTTTTCCCTCTCTCAGTTACTGTCAAAAGTTGGGGGTTCGCTGCCTAGTATGGGAGTTCCACGTGTGATAATCTGTGTTCTAGTTTTGCCTTTTTCCAAGGATGTGTTAATGGGATGTTGCTATATTGGAACAATTAATTACTAATTGTTATCGTATCTATTATTCTGTTAAGTTTTCCAATTGAGTTAAGTTATTCCAATTCCTTCTTACTTTGTTGTATTTCAGCTATTGTGATGATGCTATCAATTTAAAAAGGTTATTTTGCCTTGGTTTTTTTTGAAGAGAGGTTGTAAAGGCAAAGGTGACAAAGTGGCTATTGAACATAGCTTAAGTCAATAACTTAGGAGGCCTTCAGATTTTTTTTTAACAATTGTAACAATGGAAGGGGAGTGGCCAACTCTCACAGACCAAGCTTTCTAGTTTTTGTAGCTATAGCAGTCAGAAGCTGTTGGGTCCCAGAAGGGTTGGAAGATTCAGTAAAGGATTCCTAGCTGCTATTTTCTCTGAAATCTCTCTTGATGTTGTTTCCTCCTGGACTAGAGAATTGCATGTAAGAATCTGTGTCTGAATTTACCTTTTTGCCATGGCATGTGTTTATGGGATGTTACTATATTGGAACATTTAATTAGTAATAGGTACTGTATCTAATATTCGGTTAAATTTTCTAATAGTTAAGTTATTCTAAATTCCTCTTTCTTTTGTTTGTATTTTAACTCTAGTGTTTAACTAAATTGCGTGTTGCTTGACATTGAGTTGTTTGACCATTTGCATCACATCTGGAACACATGCTTCATATCTATCTTTAAAATAAAAGTTAGGGTCTAGGTTACCTTCTTAAAATATTTTGAGAGGGCCTAGTCTGATCCGTAACACTATAGTGGATTAATAAATTGTGATTTGCTTTAAATCTGGTAGTTTGACAAATTGAATTGCATCTGAAATGCAACACCTTACATTTACCTATAAAACAAGAAAACGTTAGTGTCTAGACTATCTTCTGAACATTTTGAGGGGTTTGGTCTGGTCCATAACAAAGGGAAGGGATCATTTTTGATTAACCTTGCTGCAACCAAGCTAGAGAGGAGTTGAATCAAGGAGGGGAACTGAGTTATCTCATCTCAGCTGAGAATATAACCACGTGAAGACATTCTGACCAAAATTATCACAAAATCAGGACTGATGCCCACAGATTAACAACAGGAAGTAACAACAGGAAGTATGCATACTGGGTCAAGGAAGTAGACATAATATGCAACATATGATATTTTATTTTGAGATTTGTTATACCATTGCTTATAACATGTTGGAAATATACAGTTTTATATCAGATAAGTTAGCAGGTCACTGATTAACCATAACAGGTTGTGGAAAAGACAATTTCTTGTCATTGGAAATACAGTAGCAGTTCCAGAATCAAACTAAGACAACATAGACTGCTATTCCACAATTGCCATCAATTAGTAATATTTTGTTCTTAGTCGATGCATTCAACGTTTATCTCCTACTATGAGGAGGACATGATCCCTTAGTGCTGCTCAGCTTCTACCAGCAGGGCGTAGAATACTTAATACTCACTTCTTCACTGCTGCCAAAATCCATGAAACTGTGCCATACTTCAGGTCTCCACATTTTGCATCTAGACCTGTGAATCATCAAAGGACACAGCTCATTCAATCCATCATACCTATAATTGCTCTTCAGTGGGACTATTCAATTAACCCATGTCCCTTGCTATTTCTGCATAGCCTTGTGAATAATTCCCTTCAAGAAGTTCTCTACTTCCTTTTTGACTGTGACTGTCGGGTACGCATTCCAAACCACGACAACACATAGCATTAAAAAAACGTTTCCCATGTCACCGTTGTAACAAGGGAAAATGTAGAACATATTTCCCACAAATTTGTTATTTATTGTGTTGAATTATTCATTGCCTCTTACATTAGTGGGCATACTTGCATACACTGTACAAAAGATTGTGATTCATAAGAAATGTTATACATAAATAGGAGATTACTTTAATAGCAAGTCATTGAGCTGAACAAATGCACATAAGGGGAAGCTAGATAAGGATGTGAGAGTGAAAGAAGTAGAAGGATACACCAAGCGGGTTAGATAAGGAAGATGAACAGAGGCTCAGGTAAAGTGTAATTATTCTCATAGACTGGTTAGGCTGAATTGCCTGTTTCAGTGCTGTATGTACTATGCAAGTGAGTATAAACTAAATGTGGGATTTTGGATTTATCAGAAATTATTTTACATCTTAGACTTGACCATGTGCTTACTTATGAAGGCAGAAACATGAGGCCAAGACTCAATATCTTACTTTATATAATGTATGTAGGCATACTTTTGGAATAGCAAAAAAGATTTTTCATTGTTAAGAGTTTCAATATCCAACCTCCATAAGTAATGATATTCCCGAGGCTGACAATCTCCATTGCACAATATTGATAGATGTACTTACAAGGAAATATTCGCAATGCATCACAAGGAAAATATATTCACGTCATATTCAAATTTGTTTCATAGGGTAAAGTCCTAGGACCATCTTCAGCCATTCCATCAAAGACCTTCTGTCCATCATAAGGTGAGAGTAGTGTTGTTTGTTCATGATTGTACAATGCTCAGCACCATTCACATCTCCATTGATACTGAAGCAGCCTATGTCCAGGTGCAGACCTGGACAACATCCAGTACTAGGCAACAATCATTTTCTACAAGACAGAATCTAACCAATTTCACTTGACATTCAATGGCATCAACATTACTAAATCCCCCCAATATCAACATCCTGAGACTTGCCATTGGCCAGCAACTAAACTGCAATAGCCATATATATATTGTGGCTACAAGAGCTACTCAGAGGATAAGAATTCTGATGTGAGTAACTCAACATTGACTCCCCAAAGCATGCCCATAATCAACAAGGCGCAAGTCAGGAGTTTGAAGGAATAATCTCCACTTGCCTGGTTGAGTGCAGCTCCAGCAACACTCGAGGAGCTCAACATGATCCAGGAAAAATCAGTTCACTTCACTCCATTCACCAAGTTAAACATTCGCCACTGATACCAATTGCAGTAGTGTGTGCTATTTACAAGATTTACAACAGCAACTCAACAAGATTTCTTTGGCAGCATCTTCCAAACCCATGCAATTTACCAGCTTTAAGGGCAAACGCAGCAGATACATGGGAATACCATCACATACAAGTTCCCCTCCAAGTCACACACCAATGCTGTCTCTTAATTATTGCTGGATCCAAATTCTGAAACTCCCTCCCTAAAAATTATCTGCCTATACCCAAGGACTGCAGTGTTTCAGGAAGTCAGTTGACTACTACCTTCTCCAGGGCAATTCAGGGTGGGTAAAAAATATCAGCTTTAGAATGAAGCCCAAATTCCATGAAATAATAAGAATAAGGCCTTGATTTTGCAAGGTAAAAATTGATATCACTGCGTCCTGAAGTCTGCAGCTTACAAACTCAAATCAGTATTTTTGCTTCTAGTACAAATTCATTTATCTGAGTACAACAAAGCCTGTTCAAAGCTTGGGAACCTTATTGTGTTCTTTGAAGGAGCACAAGGAAAATAGTGCTGTTGTGTGATTTCTTTCATAACAAGTCTCTAGACCTTTTTTTCCCTGTCCTTCTTTTTTCCCATTCCTATTGAACTCCATTTGGTACACCTCATTTCTATTCAACTCCATTGGGTACACCCCCTATCCTTTATCACAGTGTTAAACTGAAAATGCTCTTCAACTAGTGACCAGCTCCTTCCCAGGATCAACAAACAATGCAATTCCTCATCTCCAATCAGACTACATATGAACTGCAGACTTGGCATCATTCTATCGCATTTTTAAAATTTGGGCATGTAACTGTGTACTTCATCTAAAATTCTGTATGATATAAAAGCACATTCTGTACTGAAACAAGACAATTAGATTTGCTTGATTTTTTAATTGCCTAACATTGAAAATGGAGGGCTGAGAAACCAAATAAGGCCTTTTATTTAATATTATTCATTCATGTGATGTGGGTGTCAGTGGATAGACAGTTTTTATTTCCCATTCCTAGTTGCACTTGAGAAGGCAGTGATGAACTGCCTTCTTGAACCACTGCAGCCCCTTTTGCGTAGGTACAACATCAACATCCTCCAATGCTATTACAGAGGGAGTTTCAGGATTTTGACCCAGCAACTCTGAAGGAATGATGATATATTTCTAAATCAGGGTGCTGAATCCCTTCGAGAGGAATTTGCAGGTGGTAACGTTCCCAAATATCTGCAGCCCTTGTCCTTCTGGATGGTAGTGGTGGAGAGATCAGAAGGTGCTGTTTAATGAGCTTTGGTGAATTTTTGCAGTGATTCTTGTAGATGGTACACACTACTGCTACTGAACATTGGTAGTGGAGGCAGTGAATGTTTATGGATGTGGTGTATTCTATTTAAATTAGCAACCATTATTTCAACTGCTAAGAAACTGCAATGAAAGATATTCGTCGGTGCGTGGCCGTCAACTGAATAAGATGTCGGTTATTCCCTTTCACCACCTGGTGGCGCTCAAACCTCATAGAGCGGTCCAGGTGCGACTAGTACTCTCCATGGTTCTGAATCCACTCAAGTATCAAACGAATGTTTTATGCTGTCGATAAGACTGCAATCCTATTCAGCCACAGTTCCTCAAAGAATAATCCGAGTCAGAAATCTATAATATAGATTAATATCCACGATTATACTTTCATCTAAAAATAACTAAATAATTTGCTTTACCACTCCAGTCAAATTTCACACAAATGGAGATTTCCCCCCAGATCAAATTGAAACCCCTTTGACTACTAATATTTCACCAATGCAATAAATAAAAGCAAAAGACTATGGATGTTAGAGATTTGAAATAAAAGATGCTGGAGAAATTCAGACCTGCTGGGTTTTTCTCCCCCTAGCATTTTCTGTTTTTATTTCATCAGTGCAATTCACTTAAATTCTCAATTTATCACCAAGTTTTTTGAACGATCAAAATGTCTTGGTGTCTTGTCCCATTACAAGCCAGAGACAGAGGGAGAAACTTATATTGTAAACCAAATAATTAATTTCATTCAACATCTATCATACTTTAAGGGAAATATAGACAAGTACACGAGGAGAAAGGGACATAAGTCTATACTGACAGAATGCAATGAAGTGAGGCGAGGGGGGGAGGTGCGGAGGGACGTTGGTGGAGGAAGCTGGCGTGGAGCAAAAAAACCAGCATGGACTAGTTGGACCGAATGACCTGTTTCAGTCTTGTAACGCTTGTATCTGAAGATGTAACGTTGTAACCTTACTTTCTTAACAATCTAATGATCTAAACCAACAATTTTAAAATCCTACAAAGTGTGTTGCAGATTTTATTTCAAAATGATTGATTTTCACCAAAAGTATCGCACAAGATAGAAATGGTTTTTGCATTTGTCTCTAACTTTGGTCGAAAGAATAAAACCTAAATTTCTACTCCAGCAACAAATGGGGAATATGTCTCGCTGACATCTTTTTTCGCAGAAATCTGTGTTATAATTGGTCCGGATTTCCCACGCTGTGAACAAAGCCAAAGACAAGTAGACATCCCTAGGCCGAGTGCGTTGTTTAATCATCGTGAACCGAGGGGTTTTAATTGGATCTACCCAAGACTCCCAGCGTTGCTTTGTTTTAAAATCTCGTTAATTTTTGTTGATACATCAGAAGGTCATGACTCGTTGCGTCTCGCTGAATCCAGCGGCATTCGTTCTGCAAAATACATTAAGGAAGTTGTTTTTTTTCTTAATGCTTTTGTAGGACGGGGCAGTATTGAAATAAATAAACTAAACACCATATTCAAAGGCTGTTGTCAGTTCCTGTTTGATGATTAATAAAATTGATAGTGTCATATCGTAACAAATCATCAGCTAAGTAACATTGCATCATTCATATCGACTTGGGTCAATTATTTTAATTGTACTTCCTTCTTTCTATTTGGCTGAAGTAGTCTCTTTTTAGTGGCACCAATTAATTTATAACGTGCTGATAGCAATTAATGAACACTGTATGCAATGAATTACGTTTATGCGGCAAAACCACGTTGACTTTTTTAAACCCGTTCTAAATCTGGAGTCTAAGAAATAGAGCATACAGCACAAAAGTCAGAAAGCAATGATAAACCTGTACAAAACACTGGCTTGGCTTTAACCACTGTATTCAGTTCTGGGCAACACGGTTTAGGAAGGATGTGAAGGCATTAGAGAGGCTACAAATGAAGTGCCCCAAGAATGGTTCCAAATTGAGTACTGATAAATACAATGATAGACTGGAAAAGCAGGTGAAGTACTCATTGGAAAATAAAATATTTGAAAGAGGTTTCCAAGATGTTAAGGGATCTGAAAAGAGTAAATAAGGAGACACACTTCCTGTTGGTGGAAGATCTGAGAACCAGAAAGGACAGATTTAATATACAAATGTAAGAATTTGCTCAGGACTCAGCTCCTCATGCTTGCTCCATCATCCTTCTTGATCTGATTACTCCGCATTTCTGCCTATCCCCAATAATCCTTCACCCTTTCATGTATCTACCACTGCTGTAAAACTGTTCAAGGACTCTGCTGCCATTGTCTGTTGAACAGGAGTGTTACAGTTCTGTAAAAATATTATTCACCTTGTCTATATTTTAAATGGAGCCCCCTTTTTCTAGATTCTCCTGCAAGAGAAATATACTTTCTACATGCACCACATCAAAATTATTCGGGGATCTTATACACTTCAATCGAGTTGCTCTTTATTCTTCTAACCTTTAACAGGTACAAACCTAGCCTGTCCAACATTTCCTCCTACCTGCAGCTTCCAGGTATTACTCTAGTGAACCTCCTCTGAACTGCTTCCAATGTAATTACATCCACCCTTAAATAAGGTGACCAATACATTATATTGTACTCTAAGTATGCTCTCCCTAATGCTCTGTATAACTGAAGCATAACCTCCAAATGTTTGTATTCAATTTTCCTGATGATGAATGATAACATTTTACTAGATTTCCCAGTTACTTGCTGAACCTGTGTATTAACCTTTTGGGATTTATACACTGAAGCCAACAGATCCTGCTGCTTCCAAGCAACACACCATTTTGACTTGGGACTATATTGCTGTTCCCTCATTTGCCATAAAACCATAAGAAATAGGAACAAGATTAGGCCATTCAGCCCTTCAAAGCTGCTTTGCAATTCAATAGGATCATGGCTGTTCTGATATTCCTCATGTACACATTCATGCCTTTTCTTTTAACTCTTGATTCACCTACAGATCAAGAATCTATATCTCCCAGCTTCCAATATACACAAGAACTCAATCCCCACAGCTCTTTGTGGCAAAGTAGTTCCAAAGATTCACGACCCTCTGAAATTCTTACTTATCTCAGTCTTAAATTGGCACCCCTTTTTTTCTGAGACTCGCACTGAATCAAAATCTTGGAACTCACTTCTTAACAGCACCGTGGTATCCCTACACTGCAAGGACTGCAGTGGTTCTCAAAGACAGCTCACTAACACCATCTGCAGGGCAACTGGGGATAAGTGCTAGCCTAGCCAATGATGCCAAAATCCCATGAGTGAGCAAAACAATCTTCGAGCTTTGCAACCTCTCACTATTTAGATATTATGTGTCCTTTCTATTCTTCCTACCAAAATGTGCAATTTCACATTTTTCCACATTATACACCATTTGCCAGACCTTTTCACATTGACTTAATTTATCTATATCCCTTTGTGGCATCCTTATGTCCTCTTCACAATTTACTTGCTTACTTATCTTTATGTCATCATGCCTTCAACACATTCATCCAGTTGATTTAGATGAATTGTTAAAGTTGAGGTGGCAGCGCTGATCCCTGTGACACACCACTCACTACACTTTGCCAAAAAGAAAGTGATCCTTTCATAGTTGTTCTGTTTCCTGCTAGCTAGCCAATCTTCTTTCCATACCAACATGTTAACCCTACCCCAGGAAATTTTATTTTCCATAATGACCTTTGTTGCAGCATCTTATTCAATACCTTTTGGAAATGTAAGTTGCCATTTGTAGAGGTTTTGAGTCATCACCAGAAAGTTGTGGAAATTATTTACCAAGTACAGTGCAAAGACATGAGTTCTGTATCTAAGAACTAGTGTATTTTATTTCAGGCAAAGGAATGATGACCATATGGTTTCACTATTTTCTTTTCAAATGACATATATAGATGTTCTGTACAAAAGCAGAATATTCAAGACAATCATACAATGTGCATTTAGATATCTCATTTAACTTCATGCAATAGACCTGTTAAATACAGTACTGACTAAGTACAGAATTCCTATCAGTAGATGCTTTAATGTTTCAAATGATTGAAATGGCAGGGTAGCCAGGTGGCTTCTACTACACCAAGAACAATGGAACAATATTGTCACTGTTGTACTGTTACTGTTTGTTGGCAAAAAATGCTTTGAATTCATATACAAAAGAAGAATATTGAAATGCTGGAAATCGGAATTAAATATTGAAATTACCCAGCAGGTCAGGCAACAACTGTAGAAAGAGAAGTAGAGTTAATGCTTCAAGTCCAAGCTTTATTAGAACTTACAGCCTAACTGACTGTCAAATTTGCTCACTGTAGTCTTTTTAAGCAGATACTAATCATTTGCATAAAAATGACAGACTTTTGCAACAAAAAGTTTCATCTCTATACATACCTGCTATGTAGCTTTTATATGAATTTGTAAAATTTGTCATTTAACATGTGGTTGCATTTGTTACTATAATAAATGTCATCAATTCCACCTTTAAAACTCCCTAAAACATGACTTCAAATTAAGAGTGACATAGCAACATAGACCATTTGGTCCACTATACATCTGCTATCTCTTTGATAGATCAATTCAATTCATCCCACATCCCATTTCTGGCCTGATAGCCCTGTTCTTTTCTTTACATATTTATCTAATTCCTTTTTGAATGAATCTACTGACTAACGCTTCCACTATTCTTGCCAAAGTTGCATTTCAGCTCATAACATGCTGAGCAAACAAAAAAAATTCCTTCATGTTATTTCTCTTTGCCTTAAATCTTTGTCTGTTAGGTTACTGACCTGTTTGCTACTGGAAACAAATTCCCTTTATTTGTGCTATCAAAATCACTCATAATTTTGAATACTTTTCCCAAATCTTCTCTTATCTTTCTCTGTTCTAAAGACAGCAACCCCAGCTTCTGTAATCTCTCAATATAATTGAAGGCTCTCATCCTTGGTACCACTTTAGTAAGCACTTCTAAACCCTTGCCTCTGCCTTGACACTTTTGAAATTGTGATGTCCAGAACCGAACACAATCCTTTAATTGAGGTGCAATTAGCGTTTTAAAGAAGCTTAGCATAACTTCATTTTTTTCTCATTCTGTACTAATAAAGCCAAGGATCCCATCAGCTTTAATTGACAGCTTTTTCAACCTTAAAAAATGCATGTACATGGATATCTAAGTCTCCCTGATCTAAGCACCTTTAAAACTGTAGCACTACCTCTCTTCATTCTTCCTATCAAAATATATAACTTTGTGCTGTGTGCATTAAATTTTGTCTGCCAAGTGTCTGTGCATTTTTTAGTTTATGTCCTTCTGAAGTCTGTAATTATCTTCCTCATTGCTTACTATGTGTTTTATATTAGTATCATGCACAAATTTTAAAATTATGCCCTATACATCCACATTCTGGTCATTAATACACATCAAAAAGAGTGATGGTCCTAGTAGCAACTCATGGGGAGCATCATGCTGCACTTTCCTCCAGTCTGAAACATCAGTATTCACTGCTACTCCCTACTTTTGGCCCTTTAGCCAATTTTGCATCCATCCTGCCGACATTTTTTTTAAATCTCACAGGCTTTACTTTTATTAACAAGTCTATTGAATACTTTGTCAAACATCTTCTGTACTTCCATATTCATAACATCAACTGCGCCATTTTGACTGGCTACATCGAAGAACTGAATTGAGTTAGTCAAATATGATTTTAACAAGTCTGTGTTGCCTTTCATTTAACCATGCTATTCCAAATGCTAGTTCACTTTGTACTGGATTATTATTTCAAATAGTTTCCTTACCACTGGTGTTAGGCTTACTGGCATTTCATTGCTGAGTTTATGCATTCCTTCCCACACCCACCCCTCTTTAAAAACAGATACAACATTTTCAATCCTCCCACCAATAACAAGAAGTTCTGGAAGATCATAACCAGGGAATCCATTCAGTTCTCACTCTTACTTCCTTCACCTAGAGTGCATTGCATCTGGGTGAGGTCTACATTGGAACCTACCAACTGAAATATAACCTCCTTATTTTGATCTTATTGCATACTCCATAGACATACACATAATGTTGTTTCCCCTTTACTTTGATATTTCTTGCTAGCTGTCCTGATGAGTGCAAGAAAAAATACTTTGCCAAAATGTGACTTTTTTTTTGCAGGATGTATTAATAGTTCATAAAATTGTAAAAACATATCCTGCAATTGAAATTGCAGGAAACTAGAATTAAATGAGCAATTACCTTATTAGTGCATGAATTGTAATTGTAATTGTTACACTAAGAGGAAGATTTATCACTGTGATATTTCTTATTGGATACTTGGATCAAATGCCTGATCAAAACCTTGACTAAAAAGTGAACTAATTGCTGAATTATTTAATCAGTAATAGTGTAGGATATGATGATGAGAAATTAACAAAAAAACAGACTGAACTAATGTGGCAAAAACATTTTCAAAATTAAATGTAAAATTGACATTAAAACCTTTTTCTTAATTTCAGTTGTGGGTTTGTAACATCCCATTGTAGTGGGACTTGGCAGCTTGTTAGATTTGAGGTACAGGTAAT
>NW_025970168.1:0-12778 GCF_021869965.1 Rhincodon typus | reverse complement strand
AATGTGTTACTTGTTACAACATTAATTGAGGAACCAAGTTCAAATAATTCTGAATGGACATTTCTCAAATTAAATTGGACAATGAAGAAGTTCTCAAAGATTGGAATACGTTACTGAGTTACCTTCCAGAGGAAAATCAAAATGACCTGAAAGAGTTGTTACAATCACATAGGAGGATATGTGGGAATAAGCTGGAAGTACTAACCCAATTATGCATGATGTAGATTTAGGAAATGCTGTTTCAATTAAGCAACATCCTTATAGGTTTAACCTTCTAAAGTTGGCACAGGCTCAGGAACAGATTGATCGCATCCTCAAAGGCAATATAATTGAAGTGAGTTGCAGTGATTGGAGCTCACCTATAGTAATGGTGCCAAAACCAGATAGTACACAACAATTGTGCGTGGACTATCACAAAGTCAATGCCGTTACAAAATCTGATTCATATACTAATCCACATTTGGAAGACTGTGTTGAGAACGTGGGGCAAGCAACTTGTATTTCTAAGTTGGACTTACTCAAGGATACCTGCAGGTACCTTTATCCAAAAGAGCGAACACGTTTCAGCTTTCGTGACACTGAATGGATTATACCAGTTTAAAGTCATGCCATTTCGCATGAAAATATGCCAGCCACATTTCAAAGACTAACCAATGAAGTCATTCTGGATTACCCAATTGTGTGGTGTACATCAATGATCTGGTGATTTTTAGTCATAAATGGAAGGAACATTTGCAGAATATATTGGAATTGTTCAATTGCCTATAGGAGGCAAGCTTGGTAATAAAGTTGGCTAAGCGTGAGTTCACAAAAGCCCAAGTCATGTTCCTGGGCCATGTCATTGGGCATGGGCAGATGGTCCACACAGAATGTGAAAACAAAGGTTATTGGGGAGTTTCCCATACCATGGACAAAGAGGGCAGTACTATGATTTCTGGGTTTGAGTGCTTTTTATTGGAAATTCATACAAAATTTTAGCAGTGTGGTTGCTCCACTTATTGAAGAAGTGCAGAAAATTTCAGTGCACAGTAGACTGTCAGAAGGCATTTGACAACCTGAAAGCTGTGTTAACTAATACTCCAGTGTTAGCCACACCTAATTATGCAAAGCCATTCAGGGTGGCTATTGATGCAAGTGATGTGGGTGTCAGTGCTGTACAAGAAGATGACAAGAGGATAGAAAGACCTTTCCGGTGTTTTTCCAGAAAACTGAATTATCATCAATGGAAATATTCCATAAATGAGAAGGAAACCTTGAGCTTGGTATTGGTGTTACAACATTTCAACATTTATAATCCCAGTAACGTTTCTGAGACTATTGGAAATACTGATGATATTAAAGACAAAAATTCCAGACTGTTTCAATGGAGTCTATTTTTGTAGCCATTCAATTTGAAAATTATATGCATGGTAGGATGATAGAATATAATTCCAGATGTGTTGTTGTGACTGGGATGAAAGAAGACAGAGGCATTAAGTGGCAGAAAATATAACAGACTGAAATACACTGCAGTAGTGATAGTTTGCATGCTTAGAGTCAATGTATTGTATCTGTATTGTGTACTAATAGTGTAAGACTAAGAATTTTTAAAAATGAAGCCTCCTTTGTACATTAATGATTTCTTTTAAGAGGGTAGGTGTGAAAATGCTGTCATTTTAAGAGGTTATTTTGTCCTGGATCTTTTTTGAAGAGACATTTTAAGGCAGAGGTGGTGAGCTGTCTACCAGAACCATTAGAGTAAACAACTTATGAGTCCTTGGATTTTTTTTAAAAATTGGAAAAATAGAAGCAGCCTAAACGGGTGTGGTCAAACTCCCACAGAACCAAGATCTTTAGTTGAGCTTTCAGCAATTGCTGTTGCAGTCTGGAAGTAGTGAAAGCTGTTTTTCCCTCTCTCAGTTACTGTCAAAAGTTGGGGGTTCGCTGCCTAGTATGGGAGTTCCACGTGTGATAATCTGTGTTCTAGTTTTGCCTTTTTCCAAGGATGTGTTAATGGGATGTTGCTATATTGGAACAATTAATTACTAATTGTTATCGTATCTATTATTCTGTTAAGTTTTCCAATTGAGTTAAGTTATTCCAATTCCTTCTTACTTTGTTGTATTTCAGCTATTGTGATGATGCTATCAATTTAAAAAGGTTATTTTGCCTTGGTTTTTTTTGAAGAGAGGTTGTAAAGGCAAAGGTGACAAAGTGGCTATTGAACATAGCTTAAGTCAATAACTTAGGAGGCCTTCAGATTTTTTTTTAACAATTGTAACAATGGAAGGGGAGTGGCCAACTCTCACAGACCAAGCTTTCTAGTTTTTGTAGCTATAGCAGTCAGAAGCTGTTGGGTCCCAGAAGGGTTGGAAGATTCAGTAAAGGATTCCTAGCTGCTATTTTCTCTGAAATCTCTCTTGATGTTGTTTCCTCCTGGACTAGAGAATTGCATGTAAGAATCTGTGTCTGAATTTACCTTTTTGCCATGGCATGTGTTTATGGGATGTTACTATATTGGAACATTTAATTAGTAATAGGTACTGTATCTAATATTCGGTTAAATTTTCTAATAGTTAAGTTATTCTAAATTCCTCTTTCTTTTGTTTGTATTTTAACTCTAGTGTTTAACTAAATTGCGTGTTGCTTGACATTGAGTTGTTTGACCATTTGCATCACATCTGGAACACATGCTTCATATCTATCTTTAAAATAAAAGTTAGGGTCTAGGTTACCTTCTTAAAATATTTTGAGAGGGCCTAGTCTGATCCGTAACACTATAGTGGATTAATAAATTGTGATTTGCTTTAAATCTGGTAGTTTGACAAATTGAATTGCATCTGAAATGCAACACCTTACATTTACCTATAAAACAAGAAAACGTTAGTGTCTAGACTATCTTCTGAACATTTTGAGGGGTTTGGTCTGGTCCATAACAAAGGGAAGGGATCATTTTTGATTAACCTTGCTGCAACCAAGCTAGAGAGGAGTTGAATCAAGGAGGGGAACTGAGTTATCTCATCTCAGCTGAGAATATAACCACGTGAAGACATTCTGACCAAAATTATCACAAAATCAGGACTGATGCCCACAGATTAACAACAGGAAGTAACAACAGGAAGTATGCATACTGGGTCAAGGAAGTAGACATAATATGCAACATATGATATTTTATTTTGAGATTTGTTATACCATTGCTTATAACATGTTGGAAATATACAGTTTTATATCAGATAAGTTAGCAGGTCACTGATTAACCATAACAGGTTGTGGAAAAGACAATTTCTTGTCATTGGAAATACAGTAGCAGTTCCAGAATCAAACTAAGACAACATAGACTGCTATTCCACAATTGCCATCAATTAGTAATATTTTGTTCTTAGTCGATGCATTCAACGTTTATCTCCTACTATGAGGAGGACATGATCCCTTAGTGCTGCTCAGCTTCTACCAGCAGGGCGTAGAATACTTAATACTCACTTCTTCACTGCTGCCAAAATCCATGAAACTGTGCCATACTTCAGGTCTCCACATTTTGCATCTAGACCTGTGAATCATCAAAGGACACAGCTCATTCAATCCATCATACCTATAATTGCTCTTCAGTGGGACTATTCAATTAACCCATGTCCCTTGCTATTTCTGCATAGCCTTGTGAATAATTCCCTTCAAGAAGTTCTCTACTTCCTTTTTGACTGTGACTGTCGGGTACGCATTCCAAACCACGACAACACATAGCATTAAAAAAACGTTTCCCATGTCACCGTTGTAACAAGGGAAAATGTAGAACATATTTCCCACAAATTTGTTATTTATTGTGTTGAATTATTCATTGCCTCTTACATTAGTGGGCATACTTGCATACACTGTACAAAAGATTGTGATTCATAAGAAATGTTATACATAAATAGGAGATTACTTTAATAGCAAGTCATTGAGCTGAACAAATGCACATAAGGGGAAGCTAGATAAGGATGTGAGAGTGAAAGAAGTAGAAGGATACACCAAGCGGGTTAGATAAGGAAGATGAACAGAGGCTCAGGTAAAGTGTAATTATTCTCATAGACTGGTTAGGCTGAATTGCCTGTTTCAGTGCTGTATGTACTATGCAAGTGAGTATAAACTAAATGTGGGATTTTGGATTTATCAGAAATTATTTTACATCTTAGACTTGACCATGTGCTTACTTATGAAGGCAGAAACATGAGGCCAAGACTCAATATCTTACTTTATATAATGTATGTAGGCATACTTTTGGAATAGCAAAAAAGATTTTTCATTGTTAAGAGTTTCAATATCCAACCTCCATAAGTAATGATATTCCCGAGGCTGACAATCTCCATTGCACAATATTGATAGATGTACTTACAAGGAAATATTCGCAATGCATCACAAGGAAAATATATTCACGTCATATTCAAATTTGTTTCATAGGGTAAAGTCCTAGGACCATCTTCAGCCATTCCATCAAAGACCTTCTGTCCATCATAAGGTGAGAGTAGTGTTGTTTGTTCATGATTGTACAATGCTCAGCACCATTCACATCTCCATTGATACTGAAGCAGCCTATGTCCAGGTGCAGACCTGGACAACATCCAGTACTAGGCAACAATCATTTTCTACAAGACAGAATCTAACCAATTTCACTTGACATTCAATGGCATCAACATTACTAAATCCCCCCAATATCAACATCCTGAGACTTGCCATTGGCCAGCAACTAAACTGCAATAGCCATATATATATTGTGGCTACAAGAGCTACTCAGAGGATAAGAATTCTGATGTGAGTAACTCAACATTGACTCCCCAAAGCATGCCCATAATCAACAAGGCGCAAGTCAGGAGTTTGAAGGAATAATCTCCACTTGCCTGGTTGAGTGCAGCTCCAGCAACACTCGAGGAGCTCAACATGATCCAGGAAAAATCAGTTCACTTCACTCCATTCACCAAGTTAAACATTCGCCACTGATACCAATTGCAGTAGTGTGTGCTATTTACAAGATTTACAACAGCAACTCAACAAGATTTCTTTGGCAGCATCTTCCAAACCCATGCAATTTACCAGCTTTAAGGGCAAACGCAGCAGATACATGGGAATACCATCACATACAAGTTCCCCTCCAAGTCACACACCAATGCTGTCTCTTAATTATTGCTGGATCCAAATTCTGAAACTCCCTCCCTAAAAATTATCTGCCTATACCCAAGGACTGCAGTGTTTCAGGAAGTCAGTTGACTACTACCTTCTCCAGGGCAATTCAGGGTGGGTAAAAAATATCAGCTTTAGAATGAAGCCCAAATTCCATGAAATAATAAGAATAAGGCCTTGATTTTGCAAGGTAAAAATTGATATCACTGCGTCCTGAAGTCTGCAGCTTACAAACTCAAATCAGTATTTTTGCTTCTAGTACAAATTCATTTATCTGAGTACAACAAAGCCTGTTCAAAGCTTGGGAACCTTATTGTGTTCTTTGAAGGAGCACAAGGAAAATAGTGCTGTTGTGTGATTTCTTTCATAACAAGTCTCTAGACCTTTTTTTCCCTGTCCTTCTTTTTTCCCATTCCTATTGAACTCCATTTGGTACACCTCATTTCTATTCAACTCCATTGGGTACACCCCCTATCCTTTATCACAGTGTTAAACTGAAAATGCTCTTCAACTAGTGACCAGCTCCTTCCCAGGATCAACAAACAATGCAATTCCTCATCTCCAATCAGACTACATATGAACTGCAGACTTGGCATCATTCTATCGCATTTTTAAAATTTGGGCATGTAACTGTGTACTTCATCTAAAATTCTGTATGATATAAAAGCACATTCTGTACTGAAACAAGACAATTAGATTTGCTTGATTTTTTAATTGCCTAACATTGAAAATGGAGGGCTGAGAAACCAAATAAGGCCTTTTATTTAATATTATTCATTCATGTGATGTGGGTGTCAGTGGATAGACAGTTTTTATTTCCCATTCCTAGTTGCACTTGAGAAGGCAGTGATGAACTGCCTTCTTGAACCACTGCAGCCCCTTTTGCGTAGGTACAACATCAACATCCTCCAATGCTATTACAGAGGGAGTTTCAGGATTTTGACCCAGCAACTCTGAAGGAATGATGATATATTTCTAAATCAGGGTGCTGAATCCCTTCGAGAGGAATTTGCAGGTGGTAACGTTCCCAAATATCTGCAGCCCTTGTCCTTCTGGATGGTAGTGGTGGAGAGATCAGAAGGTGCTGTTTAATGAGCTTTGGTGAATTTTTGCAGTGATTCTTGTAGATGGTACACACTACTGCTACTGAACATTGGTAGTGGAGGCAGTGAATGTTTATGGATGTGGTGTATTCTATTTAAATTAGCAACCATTATTTCAACTGCTAAGAAACTGCAATGAAAGATATTCGTCGGTGCGTGGCCGTCAACTGAATAAGATGTCGGTTATTCCCTTTCACCACCTGGTGGCGCTCAAACCTCATAGAGCGGTCCAGGTGCGACTAGTACTCTCCATGGTTCTGAATCCACTCAAGTATCAAACGAATGTTTTATGCTGTCGATAAGACTGCAATCCTATTCAGCCACAGTTCCTCAAAGAATAATCCGAGTCAGAAATCTATAATATAGATTAATATCCACGATTATACTTTCATCTAAAAATAACTAAATAATTTGCTTTACCACTCCAGTCAAATTTCACACAAATGGAGATTTCCCCCCAGTTCAAATTGAAACCCCTTTGACTACTAATATTTCACCAATGCAATAAATAAAAGCAAAAGACTATGGATGTTAGAGATTTGAAATAAAAGATGCTGGAGAAATTCAGACCTGCTGGGTTTTTCTCCCCCTAGCATTTTCTGTTTTTATTTCATCAGTGCAATTCACTTAAATTCTCAATTTATCACCAAGTTTTTTGAACGATCAAAATGTCTTGGTGTCTTGTCCCATTACAAGCCAGAGACAGAGGGAGAAACTTATATTGTAAACCAAATAATTAATTTCATTCAACATCTATCATACTTTAAGGGAAATATAGACAAGTACACGAGGAGAAAGGGACATAAGTCTATACTGACAGAATGCAATGAAGTGAGGCGAGGGGGGGAGGTGCGGAGGGACGTTGGTGGAGGAAGCTGGCGTGGAGCAAAAAAACCAGCATGGACTAGTTGGACCGAATGACCTGTTTCAGTCTTGTAACGCTTGTATCTGAAGATGTAACGTTGTAACCTTACTTTCTTAACAATCTAATGATCTAAACCAACAATTTTAAAATCCTACAAAGTGTGTTGCAGATTTTATTTCAAAATGATTGATTTTCACCAAAAGTATCGCACAAGATAGAAATGGTTTTTGCATTTGTCTCTAACTTTGGTCGAAAGAATAAAACCTAAATTTCTACTCCAGCAACAAATGGGGAATATGTCTCGCTGACATCTTTTTTCGCAGAAATCTGTGTTATAATTGGTCCGGATTTCCCACGCTGTGAACAAAGCCAAAGACAAGTAGACATCCCTAGGCCGAGTGCGTTGTTTAATCATCGTGAACCGAGGGGTTTTAATTGGATCTACCCAAGACTCCCAGCGTTGCTTTGTTTTAAAATCTCGTTAATTTTTGTTGATACATCAGAAGGTCATGACTCGTTGCGTCTCGCTGAATCCAGCGGCATTCGTTCTGCAAAATACATTAAGGAAGTTGTTTTTTTTCTTAATGCTTTTGTAGGACGGGGCAGTATTGAAATAAATAAACTAAACACCATATTCAAAGGCTGTTGTCAGTTCCTGTTTGATGATTAATAAAATTGATAGTGTCATATCGTAACAAATCATCAGCTAAGTAACATTGCATCATTCATATCGACTTGGGTCAATTATTTTAATTGTACTTCCTTCTTTCTATTTGGCTGAAGTAGTCTCTTTTTAGTGGCACCAATTAATTTATAACGTGCTGATAGCAATTAATGAACACTGTATGCAATGAATTACGTTTATGCGGCAAAACCACGTTGACTTTTTTAAACCCGTTCTAAATCTGGAGTCTAAGAAATAGAGCATACAGCACAAAAGTCAGAAAGCAATGATAAACCTGTACAAAACACTGGCTTGGCTTTAACCACTGTATTCAGTTCTGGGCAACACGGTTTAGGAAGGATGTGAAGGCATTAGAGAGGCTACAAATGAAGTGCCCCAAGAATGGTTCCAAATTGAGTACTGATAAATACAATGATAGACTGGAAAAGCAGGTGAAGTACTCATTGGAAAATAAAATATTTGAAAGAGGTTTCCAAGATGTTAAGGGATCTGAAAAGAGTAAATAAGGAGACACACTTCCTGTTGGTGGAAGATCTGAGAACCAGAAAGGACAGATTTAATATACAAATGTAAGAATTTGCTCAGGACTCAGCTCCTCATGCTTGCTCCATCATCCTTCTTGATCTGATTACTCCGCATTTCTGCCTATCCCCAATAATCCTTCACCCTTTCATGTATCTACCACTGCTGTAAAACTGTTCAAGGACTCTGCTGCCATTGTCTGTTGAACAGGAGTGTTACAGTTCTGTAAAAATATTATTCACCTTGTCTATATTTTAAATGGAGCCCCCTTTTTCTAGATTCTCCTGCAAGAGAAATATACTTTCTACATGCACCACATCAAAATTATTCGGGGATCTTATACACTTCAATCGAGTTGCTCTTTATTCTTCTAACCTTTAACAGGTACAAACCTAGCCTGTCCAACATTTCCTCCTACCTGCAGCTTCCAGGTATTACTCTAGTGAACCTCCTCTGAACTGCTTCCAATGTAATTACATCCACCCTTAAATAAGGTGACCAATACATTATATTGTACTCTAAGTATGCTCTCCCTAATGCTCTGTATAACTGAAGCATAACCTCCAAATGTTTGTATTCAATTTTCCTGATGATGAATGATAACATTTTACTAGATTTCCCAGTTACTTGCTGAACCTGTGTATTAACCTTTTGGGATTTATACACTGAAGCCAACAGATCCTGCTGCTTCCAAGCAACACACCATTTTGACTTGGGACTATATTGCTGTTCCCTCATTTGCCATAAAACCATAAGAAATAGGAACAAGATTAGGCCATTCAGCCCTTCAAAGCTGCTTTGCAATTCAATAGGATCATGGCTGTTCTGATATTCCTCATGTACACATTCATGCCTTTTCTTTTAACTCTTGATTCACCTACAGATCAAGAATCTATATCTCCCAGCTTCCAATATACACAAGAACTCAATCCCCACAGCTCTTTGTGGCAAAGTAGTTCCAAAGATTCACGACCCTCTGAAATTCTTACTTATCTCAGTCTTAAATTGGCACCCCTTTTTTTCTGAGACTCGCACTGAATCAAAATCTTGGAACTCACTTCTTAACAGCACCGTGGTATCCCTACACTGCAAGGACTGCAGTGGTTCTCAAAGACAGCTCACTAACACCATCTGCAGGGCAACTGGGGATAAGTGCTAGCCTAGCCAATGATGCCAAAATCCCATGAGTGAGCAAAACAATCTTCGAGCTTTGCAACCTCTCACTATTTAGATATTATGTGTCCTTTCTATTCTTCCTACCAAAATGTGCAATTTCACATTTTTCCACATTATACACCATTTGCCAGACCTTTTCACATTGACTTAATTTATCTATATCCCTTTGTGGCATCCTTATGTCCTCTTCACAATTTACTTGCTTACTTATCTTTATGTCATCATGCCTTCAACACATTCATCCAGTTGATTTAGATGAATTGTTAAAGTTGAGGTGCCAGCGCTGATCCCTGTGACACACCACTCACTACACTTTGCCAAAAAGAAAGTGATCCTTTCATAGTTGTTCTGTTTCCTGCTAGCTAGCCAATCTTCTTTCCATACCAACATGTTAACCCTACCCCAGGAAATTTTATTTTCCATAATGACCTTTGTTGCAGCATCTTATTCAATACCTTTTGGAAATGTAAGTTGCCATTTGTAGAGGTTTTGAGTCATCACCAGAAAGTTGTGGAAATTATTTACCAAGTACAGTGCAAAGACATGAGTTCTGTATCTAAGAACTAGTGTATTTTATTTCAGGCAAAGGAATGATGACCATATGGTTTCACTATTTTCTTTTCAAATGACATATATAGATGTTCTGTACAAAAGCAGAATATTCAAGACAATCATACAATGTGCATTTAGATATCTCATTTAACTTCATGCAATAGACCTGTTAAATACAGTACTGACTAAGTACAGAATTCCTATCAGTAGATGCTTTAATGTTTCAAATGATTGAAATGGCAGGGTAGCCAGGTGGCTTCTACTACACCAAGAACAATGGAACAATATTGTCACTGTTGTACTGTTACTGTTTGTTGGCAAAAAATGCTTTGAATTCATATACAAAAGAAGAATATTGAAATGCTGGAAATCGGAATTAAATATTGAAATTACCCAGCAGGTCAGGCAACAACTGTAGAAAGAGAAGTAGAGTTAATGCTTCAAGTCCAAGCTTTATTAGAACTTACAGCCTAACTGACTGTCAAATTTGCTCACTGTAGTCTTTTTAAGCAGATACTAATCATTTGCATAAAAATGACAGACTTTTGCAACAAAAAGTTTCATCTCTATACATACCTGCTATGTAGCTTTTATATGAATTTGTAAAATTTGTCATTTAACATGTGGTTGCATTTGTTACTATAATAAATGTCATCAATTCCACCTTTAAAACTCCCTAAAACATGACTTCAAATTAAGAGTGACATAGCAACATAGACCATTTGGTCCACTATACATCTGCTATCTCTTTGATAGATCAATTCAATTCATCCCACATCCCATTTCTGGCCTGATAGCCCTGTTCTTTTCTTTACATATTTATCTAATTCCTTTTTGAATGAATCTACTGACTAACGCTTCCACTATTCTTGCCAAAGTTGCATTTCAGCTCATAACATGCTGAGCAAACAAAAAAAATTCCTTCATGTTATTTCTCTTTGCCTTAAATCTTTGTCTGTTAGGTTACTGACCTGTTTGCTACTGGAAACAAATTCCCTTTATTTGTGCTATCAAAATCACTCATAATTTTGAATACTTTTCCCAAATCTTCTCTTATCTTTCTCTGTTCTAAAGACAGCAACCCCAGCTTCTGTAATCTCTCAATATAATTGAAGGCTCTCATCCTTGGTACCACTTTAGTAAGCACTTCTAAACCCTTGCCTCTGCCTTGACACTTTTGAAATTGTGATGTCCAGAACCGAACACAATCCTTTAATTGAGGTGCAATTAGCGTTTTAAAGAAGCTTAGCATAACTTCATTTTTTTCTCATTCTGTACTAATAAAGCCAAGGATCCCATCAGCTTTAATTGACAGCTTTTTCAACCTTAAAAAATGCATGTACATGGATATCTAAGTCTCCCTGATCTAAGCACCTTTAAAACTGTATCACTACCTCTCTTCATTCTTCCTATCAAAATATATAACTTTGTGCTGTGTGCATTAAATTTTGTCTGCCAAGTGTCTGTGCATTTTTTAGTTTATGTCCTTCTGAAGTCTGTAATTATCTTCCTCATTGCTTACTATGTGTTTTATATTAGTATCATGCACAAATTTTAAAATTATGCCCTATACATCCACATTCTGGTCATTAATACACATCAAAAAGAGTGATGGTCCTAGTAGCAACTCATGGGGAGCATCATGCTGCACTTTCCTCCAGTCTGAAACATCAGTATTCACTGCTACTCCCTACTTTTGGCCCTTTAGCCAATTTTGCATCCATCCTGCCGACATTTTTTTTAAATCTCACAGGCTTTACTTTTATTAACAAGTCTATTGAATACTTTGTCAAACATCTTCTGTACTTCCATATTCATAACATCAACTGCGCCATTTTGACTGGCTACATCGAAGAACTGAATTGAGTTAGTCAAATATGATTTTAACAAGTCTGTGTTGCCTTTCATTTAACCATGCTATTCCAAATGCTAGTTCACTTTGTACTGGATTATTATTTCAAATAGTTTCCTTACCACTGGTGTTAGGCTTACTGGCATTTCATTGCTGAGTTTATGCATTCCTTCCCACACCCACCCCTCTTTAAAAACAGATACAACATTTTCAATCCTCCCACCAATAACAAGAAGTTCTGGAAGATCATAACCAGGGAATCCATTCAGTTCTCACTCTTACTTCCTTCACCTAGAGTGCATTGCATCTGGGTGAGGTCTACATTGGAACCTACCAACTGAAATATAACCTCCTTATTTTGATCTTATTGCATACTCCATAGACATACACATAATGTTGTTTCCCCTTTACTTTGATATTTCTTGCTAGCTGTCCTGATGAGTGCAAGAAAAAATACTTTGCCAAAATGTGACTTTTTTTTTGCAGGATGTATTAATAGTTCATAAAATTGTAAAAACATATCCTGCAATTGAAATTGCAGGAAACTAGAATTAAATGAGCAATTACCTTATTAGTGCATGAATTGTAATTGTAATTGTTACACTAAGAGGAAGATTTATCACTGTGATATTTCTTATTGGATACTTGGATCAAATGCCTGATCAAAACCTTGACTAAAAAGTGAACTAATTGCTGAATTATTTAATCAGTAATAGTGTAGGATATGATGATGAGAAATTAACAAAAAAACAGACTGAACTAATGTGGCAAAAACATTTTCAAAATTAAATGTAAAATTGACATTAAAACCTTTTTCTTAATTTCAGTTGTGGGTTTGTAACATCCCATTGTAGTGGGACTTGGCAGCTTGTTAGATTTGAGGTACAGGTAAT
>NW_025970167.1:0-12778 GCF_021869965.1 Rhincodon typus | reverse complement strand
TTTTCTGATGAAGGGTCTAGGCCCGAAACGTCAGCCTCTCTGCTCCTATGATGCTGCTTGGCCTGCTGTGTTCATCCAGCCCTGCACCTTGTTGTCCCCTAAGAATCTGGTACTTTTCAATAATGTCACTGCTCATTCTTCTAAACTCCAACAAATACAGGCCCAACCTACTCACTTCTCCCCATAAGACAATCCCTCCAAACCCGGGATCAGCCGAGTGAACCTTCTCTGGTCTGCCTCCTATGCCAGTCTAACTTTCCTTAGATACGGGACTCAAACTACCGGCTGTGGTCTAAGTAGTGCAAACCTCCGCTATTTATACACTCCATTCCCTTTGAAATAAAGGCTAACATTCCATTTACCTTCCCTATAATTCACTGAAAACGGATGATTTTATCACTTTACTTATCCCTTTTTGTGATAATGAATAAGAACTCTCACATCCTTCTGTATTACAATTTTCTGTCGTCTTTCTCCATTTAAATAATATTCATCTCCTCTACTCTTTCTGCTAAAAGGCATAACCACACATTTTCTCACATTATATTCCACCTGCCAAGTTTTTGCCCGAATACTTAGCCTGGCCTATATCCCTCTGCAGACTCACTGTGTTATCCTCACCACTTGCCTTCCCACCAATTCTTGTGTCATTTGGAAACTTGGCCACACTTTCCTCATCCACGTCATTAGTACAGACTATAAATAATTGTGGCAGCAGTGAAACAATCTTTTCCTAACAATCACGT
Source organism: Rhincodon typus (assembly GCF_021869965.1). Classification (NCBI taxonomy): domain Eukaryota; kingdom Metazoa; phylum Chordata; class Chondrichthyes; order Orectolobiformes; family Rhincodontidae; genus Rhincodon; species Rhincodon typus. The sequence goes on along the minus strand of NW_025970167.1, from coordinate 12,032 downwards.
ATCACCTAGTGTCATAGAGTCATTAGAGCTGTACAACATGGAAACAAACCTTTCGGTCCAACTCGTCTATGCTGACTAGACATCCCAATCTGACCTAGTCCCATTTGCCAGCATTTGGCCCATATCCCTCTAATCCCTCCTATTCATACATCCATCCAAATGCCTTTTAAATGTTGTAATTGTACCAGCCTCCTTCACTTCCTCTGGCAGCTCATTCCATACATGCACCACCCTTTGCGTGAAAAGGTTGCCCTTTAGATCCCTTTAAATCTTTCCCCCCTCACCTTAAACCTATGCTCTCTAGTTTTGGACACCCCTACCCTGGGGAAAAGACCTTGGCTATTCTCCCTATCCGTGCCCCTCGTGATTTTATATAGACAACATCCACTGGCCTGCCTTCATCAATCTTCTTTGTCACTTCTTCAAAAAACTCAATCAAATTAGTGAGACACAATTTCCCATGCACAAAGCCATGCCCTAATCAGTCCTTGCGTTTCCAAACACATGTAAATCCTATCCCTCAGAAAGGCCTCCAACAACTTGCCCACCACTGACATCAAGCTTGAGTTCAGAGATGAAGTTAATAACCAGAACTGAACGACGCCACAATGCTGAAAAAATAAACAGCTGTGATTTTTCAGTCTCTCTTTTAAAAAAAATTCAGTCTGCGGCCAACTTAATTTACTGAGTTTGACAGATGTTGGGAGGACTGCTGCAACTTTGTAAAACAAAAACATGCAACAATATTTATATGATAGGATTAAACTGACATTAAGCTTAAGAATCCAAAAAGTCCTCTGAGAAACCCAAAGTGTAACATGATGTTTGACAGCAGCTTGTGTAAAAAGAGCCAACTGAGAAACAATCCCAAAGGCATTTCCAAGCTCCCACCTACAGCTCATAGCCACATCCACAAGGTGCATGAGCTAACTGCAATGTTACAGCTGACCCTCTGGTCAATTTAACATGCTACGTGCAGTCTGTCAGAAAAACAGAAACCTCTACCTCCATCCATACCCCTAAAGGACTAGGTTTAGTGATTGTAATGAGGTCAGCCAGGTGGAACTCATAGAAGATGAGTTCCCTGATTGGGGCTGTTAATCTGGTCCAATCAGGGAGCCCTGGCCGACAGATACAAACAGGAGGGTCAGGGGTTCTGTCCACTCTGAGAGCTGGCTCTGAGGGAGCTAGATCAGTGTCATGTACTATACGTGCATAAATAAAGGATGACGTGGGGACAGGATATCGGCCTATATGGAATTATTTCATTAGACAATATGAGCTGAATGCCAAGATTAACACTGAGGCAAGTACAAACGCCATCTTTTTATGCATCACACACGTGATGTACTCAGGAAATGTTCACAATGTGGTACAGTCTACACAGGACCAGCTGACTTTTTACAATGGCTGTAATATCCCCGACACTGAGTTTATCTTAAACAGCAATATATCTCCTCAGGGCAGAACCTGAGACCAGTAACATCATTGATACAGCAGGGCCTTCAACCATTGGTTGCTCAGTCTGAACAGCCCGTCCATGAGGTAATCAAAGTGTCAATTCCAATTCCAGAGATTGCAGGTGCTATATCAATCTCTCCATGAGCTCCAGCCAGACAGGTTCGATTCCTCTGGTGACTGTAAGGGTGATGCAGCATCCCATTTGAAAGACAATGCCCAGGCCTGCACCAACCCTGCTTGTGAACCTTGTGTTTACCTTCAGGATAAACTCAAGTTGCAAGTGGATTCCATGATGCAAAACCACATCATTCTCACAATTGAGCATCAGATTCATTGAGATGTAACTCCATGACTTGTGGTTTGAAGAAGGTTACATTCCCCCTATATGTTTAGATCCAAGGTAACTGAATATTGTACTAAAAAAGTTGCCCTCAAGATTCCTATCCTGAAAGAATTTAATTCCAAGTTTCCAGGCACAAAATGTTTTTCCAATCTCAATGCCAAGATTGGACATGGATCCATATGTCTGTCCCAGAGTCACAGTAATTAGCAGCATTTAGAACAGCTTTTGGTAGATGCTGGTTTCTAGATCCCTGATTAGATTATCAGTGAGCAAGGACAGACTCCAACAACATAGGGATCACGCTATCGAGAATCAGTCAGGCTGTGTCCATATCGCAGATGACATCAGAGTCTTTGGGAAAATGAAACATCAGTCTGATACAAACCATCATCCAATTTGTGACAACAGCAACACAACACAGTCTCACCTTTTACGGCTACATTGTCAAAACAACATGAGCCACATTAACCTCTTCAGATCAACCTGCTCCTAATTGTATCTGACCTGACCCCACTGAAAATAGAAGGCATCCAAAGATGCCTACACCACCCAGCAAAGAAGATTTACAAAGGTGTCTTGGTTTCTTTAACTTCTATCCCTTTATATTGCAAATTGTCCAACAATGGAGCTTCCACTTCAAGAATTACTTTGCAAAGATGCACTGTTTGTGTGGCAGGAAGATTAGCAACACATTTTATCAAAAACACTTTATCTTCCAGTAAGTCAGTCTTCAATGTTATGCTCCCTCCAAGCTTCCAAAGTTGGGAGCAGATGCATCCTAGAAACACCACTGAGTGTGGCTAGTAAGAGTGGCAACTTCATCATGTTTGGTTCAAAGGTCATTACAACAGCTCAGGCAAACTGCTGCAACACAGAAACAGAATCACTTGCTCTAGCCTTTGGAATTCAAAGGTAGGTTCCGCATGGATCTATTTAACAGAATTTCATTCTTTCATAATGACCACAGACTGGTTTCAGTGACCTGCCACAGGCCTCTGCAATCTTTCATGACGACAATGTTATGAGTTTGAAGTACAAGACAAACCACACTCACAGATAACCAGCTCTGAGGTTCTTTCAAGGTTTTCAACTCCGGCTCAGTGCAGAACTATTCCTCCTGACCAATAGGTGGATGTTGTCAAATCTGAGTTCGAAGGGGGGCTCCACATTGATCTCAGTTCTTTTGTCCACTCAAATAGAGCAGGTGCAGCAAGATCCATCTGATGGTGACCACCTCCATCAGCTCAAAAAGATCATCATCAGAGTGAGTACTGAACACCCTCACCTTGCCCCTGAGCCAGTACATCCATTCCCTCTGCCCAAGGTCATCTGGGACTCTCTGGAAATGTAAATTTCAAAGACAAACAAATGATTATTCCACAAACTCTACAATAAGATAACACGAGATTGTGTCACTTGGGTACAAAAGTCCTGAAAGGTTGGTGTGTGAATTTTTCTATTGTCATGGCTTCAATAAAAACATTGATCAGCTGATTGAGTGATCTGAAACATGTCAGCTCCATTAACCTCAACAATCAAGAGAACCTCTCGCACCACACGAGAATCCCTCCAATCCTCAGGGCGAGACTGCAACTGACATTTCCCAGCTCCCAGGACACCATTCCATTCCAGTGAATATTTCACCAAATTCCCTCTTGTGAGACACATGAAAGCTACTGCCAGTTTGGTTAGCTCGGTTGGCTGGACAGCGTGTGTTCAATTCCTGCACTGCCTGAAGTTATCATGAAGGACTCTCCTTCTCAACTTCTCCCCTTGCCGGAGGAGCAGTGACCCTCAGTTTAAACCACTACCGGATGTCTGTCTCTAATGAGAGAGCAGCCCTATGGTCTGGTAGGATTATGGTGACTTTACATTCACCATTTATTAATGACACATTAGCTCCACATCCAGTATGTTCAGTGTCTCACAGCAAATTGTATCCAATTTCAGGCCAGAGTACACTAACGCACCCCTCCCAACCTGTGTAGGAAACCGGGTATTCAATACATGATCTCCCCTCCTCACTTGACCCCCCTAATGGTCTCTCGGAACACACTCACTTGTACACTGAGGTCCATGGTCATTAAATGAGAAGCAAATTGCAAAGATTTTCAGATAGCCATGTTCAATCTACGACCCATTCCTTTGGTCAATGGTTTCCTGCCACCAGCCAAACACGTCTCATGATTAAGCGACAGATGCATACAGTTCTTCCCTCACGCTGTCACCACCCAACCACACTGACACAATGCCCATTTGGAATATAGGAAGGGAATAGTACAAGAACATAATCAATGAACAAGCGGATAGTTATCCTAACCTGCATTGTTACTCTAAAGCTTCTGAGTTCAAACATCATGCAAAGACATTGCTTTGAAGAAAGATATTACAGCATTGTTCCAGCCCAGGTCATGCAACACCGTCACAACAAATGATTGATTCCCACGATGAAAGCCTTGACATATCTAAGTTGTACCTAGTCCGTTGTCTGTTGGACATGATGATGATCCTGATACTGAAGCAGATATCTATAACATGACACACATTCACCCCCAACAACAGACAGCACACTGTATACTGAAGCTAGACAGTCAAGCCGTGATAATTAAGTAAGGAGTTACCAAGGCATTATCGTAATGCATTCCATACCTTGTATGTATTTATGGAACAGGTTTTACATCCCCTTGTGAGGAATGAGGCTGTTGTATTATTGCATAGATCTCAGGAAGACATTACATCTGTCAGACAGTTCAGTGACATCATGACACATGGTATTGCAGCATCGAAGCTCTATGTCTTACACTCTGTATAATCAATCAGGCAGTAGACAGCCAGTCAACTATATATGGAATATAATCATCATCAAAGGAAGCATGTGACCCAGACTGTGTATGTAAGCCTGAGACATAATATTAGTGCAAATAGTTAGTTGATAATGAATTTCCAGATTTCTGATTCAATACTAACCCAGCTTTCTCTAGTACATGTTACCTGGGTTATAAAAGGAACACTACAAAGCAGCAAAATCTCTAGCATTTATGTTCGTCTCAGGCTTCCTCCCTTACTCCATCTCACTGCATCAATACATTCTTTGGTTCTTTTCTTCCTAGTGTCTTTATCCAGCTTCCCCTGAAACGTACTGATACTGCTTAGCTGTGGCAATAAGGTCCATATTCTCCACACTCTGGGTAAAGATGCTTTTCTGAATTTCCCTACTGGAATTATTGGTGTCTGCCCCTGCAAATGGAAATATCTTCTCCACTTCTCTGTTATTAAAGTGACTCATAATCTTAACAACCTTCCAAATCTATAACAAATGTGATTGTTCTTTCTTTCTGTGAGCAGTGTAAGAAATTACCCAGCTGCTCAGAATGTGCAGGTTTCTCTGGGGCAACAGTGTGTGTTTCCCTCAATCAGGATTTGATAATAGCAACAACACAGTGAGATAAATGAGGGGTCCTGGTGTGGCCTGTGATACTCTTTTTTTCTCAGTAAGGCTTTTGGTGTTAACATTTAGCAGAGTTAACAATTGGCACTGGAACTCACATTTCTACAAGCACCATTCTCCTTTAAGTAAAACACACACACAGACACACACACATACACACACACACGCATACACACACACACACACATGTACACACACACACACCACACATGCACACACACAGACACACACATGCACACATACACACACACTGAAAGACAAAAAATTCACTCACTCACACAGACACACCGAAACACAGAAACACAGACAAACAGAAACACACATGCATAGAAACTCATGCAGACACACACACACAGACACAGACACACAAACAGAAACACACACACACAGACAAAAAACTCATTCACTCACACGCGTACATACAGAACGACAGACACATAAGATACACAGAAACACATACAGACAGGCACACACTCATACAATGTTTGTAAGCAATGATAATTTAGAATAACAAGAACATACTTTGGAGTCTGTGTGTGTCTGTGTGTGTGTGTGTGTGTGTGTCTGTGTGTGTGTGCGTGTGTGTCTATGTGCGTGTGTGTGTGTTTGTGTGTGTATGTGTGTGTCTGTGTGCGTGTGTGTGTGTGCGTGTGTCTGTGTGTGTGTGTCTGTGTGCGTGTGTGTGTGTGTGTGTGTGTGTTTGTCTCTGTGTGTGTGTTTGTCTGTGTGTGTCTGTATCTGTGTGTGTGTGTGTCTGTATCTGTGTGTGTGTGTGCGCGTGTGTGTCTGTATCTGTGTGTGTGTGTGTGTGTGCGCGTGTGTGTCTGTGTGCGTCTGTATCTGTGTCTGTGTGCGTGTGTTTCTGTGTGTGTGTGTCTGTGTGTGTCTGTATCTGTGTGTGTGTGTGCGCGTGTGTGTCTGTGTGCATGTGTGTCTGTATCTGTGTGTGTGTGTGTGCGTGTGTGTCTGTGTCTGTGTGTGTGTGTGTGTGTGTCTGTCTGTCTGTGTGTGTGTCTGTGTCTGTGTGTGTGTGTGTGTCTGTGTGTCTGTGTGTGTGTCTGTGTCTGTGTGTGTGTCTGTGTCTGTGTGTGTGTGCGTGTGTGTCTGTGTGTGTGTGCGTGTGTGTCTGTGTATGTGTGTGTGTGTGTGTGTGTCTGTGTGTGCGTGTGTGTCTGTGTCTGTCTGTGTTTGTCTGCTTTGTTGCTGAGGACAGAATATTCCACAAGTGATTTCAGCTCCAAAGCTTTGTGAGAGCAATGTAAATTTTTGGAATCCAACTATTTCTGCTCTAGCATTGCAATTTTTTTCAACAAAATCATCTGATGTTTGAAACTCCCTTAACATAGACTTTATGCTCAGAATATCAGTGGGCCAAGCCAGAACGGCTTTGGGACAGCAGAAAGTGAAGATGGTGTTCCTTGTTTTATACAGACTCACCAATAGATGGTGGAGTGGAACTGACTAATCAGACCCAGTGATTGTATTCAATTGTAAACCATTCTGTGTAAATGAGCTGTGATGTGGCAAGGTCAGAAACTGCAATATAAATATTGCTCATTCTATCATGGGTTGTGAGTTTCACTGGTAAGACCAGTATTTGTTGCCCAATTACCCTGGAACTGAGAGTCATGCAGTTAAAAGTCAACATGTTGCTGTGGGTCTGGTGTCACACGTAGGCCAGACCAGTAAGGATGGCAGATTTCCTTCCCTAAAGGACATTAGTGAACGAAATTGGTTATCACAGCAATCGATAGTAGTTTCAGAGTCACCATCACTGAGACTAGTTTCCAATTTTACATTTTTAAATTGAAGTTAAATTCCTGCTCCCCCAGGGTATTATCCTGGGCCTTCTGAAAGGCATTACTTCCAAGCCACCAGCCCCCATAAAAATGATGCTGAAACTGATTGAAAATGGAAGAGCATGTGGTATCTAAATGCACAGTAAGTGATTGGGGGCTGCTGTAATTTTAGACTCAGTTACCACCACATTCTGCAAATAGTGATTCTACATTGAGTTGAACTGAATCCTTTATTGTCACGTGTATTCAATATAAAATGCAGTGAAAGGTTTATATGTTCACCAATCATAGGCACCACTCACATTAACTTAAAATAAAAATAAAAAAATAAAGAAAGGTAACTTAAACAGAGTCCAACTTTTCCCTCTCCATTGCTACAGCCCTGCTGCAGGCTACGCCAGCCCATGCCATGCCACTGCCAGGGAACATGCTCCAGGTTTCATGAGCCGACCGACCCTGTAGCTACGCTGCCACCAAATAGGCCACCGCTGCTCCGAAACCCATCGGAGCCGCCTTCCCACTGAAGAGCGCTCTTTATCAGGTAAGTCTTAGCGAAAACTAAATAAAACTGAGAACAGAAGAACAGGAAAAAGACAAAAGGAAAGGGAAAAATACCGTCGAAGGGGAGAGGTCCAAGCACAGGAGCCCAGACACTGCCTATTCCACCAATACCACCTTGACCATCGAAGAATAACAATATTGGAAAATATTGATTTTTACAATGTGGATTTGGGTTCAAGATGATACTGATGACAAAACTCTCAACACAAGCAACTTGCCGGTTTCTGATCCTTTCTGGAGTTTTAACAGTTCACTCTTGTATTTTTGATTTAGCTTGTTATTATTGCAATGCAGTTTTAATCATGCCTAGGTTTCACCCAGAAGCATTACATTAAGTAAAATGCCTGTAGAGTCTGTCACTGTGTTTAAAAATGCTTGTAAAGGACTGTGATGAGTTTGCATCAAATTTAAAGGGATTCATTGCCAGGCAACAACCATCTTCAATAAGAGAGATTCTAATCACTGCCTCTTGACATTCAATGGTGTTACTATCACTGAATCCTGTAATATCAATATCCTGGTGGGTTACATACTAAATAAAAACTCAAAGAACTGCGGATGCTGTAAATAAGGAACAAAAATAGAAGTTGCTGGAAAAGCTCAGCAGGTCTGGCAACATTTGTGAAGAAAAAAATCAGAGTTAATGTTTCAAGTCCAGTGACCCTTCCTCAGAACCAGACCCGATACGTTAACTCTAATTTTTCCTTCACAGATGTTGCTAGACCTGCTGAGCTTCTCCAGCAACTTCTGTTTTTGGTCCTGGGAGGTGAGGGGGGAAGGATTACCATTGACCAGAAACTCAACTCGACTCACCACATTCACACAGCGGCTACAAGAGCAGGCCAGAAGCTAGGAATACTGCAGCAAATAACTCACCTCCTGACTCCCCAAAGCCTGTCCCACCATCTATAAGGCACAAGTCAGGAGTGTGATGGAATACTCCCCACTTGCCTGGATGAGTGCAGCCCCAACAATATTCAAGAAGCTTGACACCATCCAGGACAAAACAGATGGCTTGATAGGCATCATACCCACAGGTATCCACTCCCTCCACCACCGACGCTCAGTAGCAGCAGTTTGTACTATCTACAGGATGCACTGCAGAAATTCACCAAAGAGAGCTTCTTCCAAACCTACAATCATGTCCAGGAACATTACAGGGAGGGGTGAGGGACTGGAGAAGATTAAAGAGATAGGGAGGGGTGTAGGGAGTGGGGGAGGAGACCGGGATAGGGAGTTGGTGTAGGGGCTGGAGGAAGTGACAGAGATAGGGAGGGGGTTTAGGGGCTGGTAAAGGTTACAGAGATAGGGAGGGGGTGTAAAAGCTGGGGGAGGTTACAGAGATAGGGAGGGGGTGGGGGGGCTGGGGGAGGTTACAGAGATAGGGAGGAGGTGTAGGGGGCTAGAGGAGGTGCTTTATATAGGGAGGGAGGGTTTGAATTTTGAAATTCTAGTGTTGTTAAATTAGAAGCTGGTATATTTCAGGATATGGAAGAGGTGCTGGGTGAAAAGGATTTGGTGTCCGTCAGTATTTCAGAGCTGAGTATGGGCATGGTGGCTCAGTGGTTAGCACTGCTACCTCACAGCGCTAGGGTTCACAGTTCAATTCCACCCTTGGGGGACTGTCTGTGTGGAGTTTGCACATTCTCCCTGTGTCTGTGTGGGTTTCCTCTGGGTGCTCTGGTTTTGTCCCACCGTCCAAAGATGTGCATGTTAAGATGGATTGGCTGTGCTAAATTGCCTGTAGTGTTCAGGGAGGTGGAGATTAGGTGGATTAGCTGTGGGAAGTGCAGGGTTAAAGGGAAAGGGCAGAGAGAATGGGTCTGGGTAGGATGATCTGTGTGGACGTGTTGGGCTGAAGGGCCTGTTTCCACACTGTAAGGATTCTATGAGTTTGGGATGTTCTTTAGTCTGACAGATGGTGTAAGGTGTGTGGTGACACAGGAGCACAATCAAATAGTCAAACAACTTCAGACCACAGCCTATGACCTGCATTTTCACTCCCACTTCCCCCCACACCCATGCCTTGTAGGTATTAGTTTGCTCTCAGCACTGCTCACCTACTGTCTGCTATTGACACCTACTCTTAAACCAATATCACTTCTTTCCTACCACTCACAGTCCCTCTACTCTCACCATCTGTTTCATTCACTGCTCTTGCCCCCTGTATTGTAGTGTAAAACATTTCTAGCCTCCTTCAGTTGTGAAGGAGAAATGTACCCCTTTCTACAGGGTGTTGCTGGATTTGCTGAGTTTCTCCATACTTTCATATAATCGAGTCTGGGGATAACTGTGGCATTGATGAGGGTTTCAGTAGCAGATGAGCCGTTTGGCAGAAGGGTAACATTAGGTACAAACAGGCCAAGATGGTGGCTATTGACTGTGAAGTATCTCATGGTGTTGGCTCAGTATTTAAGGACTGATATGTCATCTGTCAGTGTTTGAGGGTTACAGAGATAGTTAGAAGCCAACAAAACTTTCAAAAGCTCTCTTGTGTTACTGTGAATTGAAAATCTATAATGTCCAAAGTCCTGCCATCTCCTATTGGCTGGAGACAATGGGCCTGGTGACAGTGAACATCCAAAAGATGCAAATGTGATTATAAATTGCTGAGTGAGTGGATTCCGAGCCATAATATTTTTGTATTTTGTTGTGTGCTCAGTGCTACAGGGTTTGGATAAGTCTAAGTTGGTTCCAGACTCAATGTTCTCTGTTAATAGGTAGAAGGAAAATCATGGTTTGTTATCTTGGCAGATTAACAATGGTTCCATTATGTCTAAGAGAATCTCGCCAGAGAAATGTAATTGTATCAGATATGAGTCATAGTTTAAAGACGGCTTAGCAGAAGCGCTTGCCTTTTGAGAAGCTGTAAATACAGTCTTGTTTGTTACTCTAGCACTGTCCGTTCATTGGACTGACGGGTGCACAAAGAGAGACAAGAGATGGAGATACATTGACACCAGGAGTATCAGTGTGGGTGTGTGGCTGCCTGTCACATTGTGTGTGTGTGTGTTTGTCTGTGTGTGTGTGGTGCACATCTAACAGTAAATGTGCAGAAGGATATGATGGTGTACAGGAATATGTGTGTAGCAATAGGCACATTGCTGCCTGTGTAAATGTTTCTGTGTGTATACGTAGATGTACTTGTGTTGCTTTGTGTTTGTAGAGATGTGTATATATGTGTACAGGCTGTGTCTCCCTTTGGGAAGTGTATGTACATTAGTGATAGGGGTATGTCAGTGTGACTGTGTGTGAATTAGTGTGTTTATGCTAACAGGCTTACACTATGTCTGTCTTCAGAATAAAGTGTGTGTCAGTTTTAATGATGCGTGCTCCTGCTCCATTTTCTCTGGCACTGCCCAGGCGTCTATTCTTGACCTCCTCCTATTTCCTTCCACCTGCTGCCCTCAGTGACATTACTTGAAAACACAACCTAATTTTCACATGTTTCAGGGATAGTAGGAACTGCAGATGCTGGAGAATCTGAGATAACAAGGTGTAGAGCTGGATGAACACAGCAGGCCAAGCAGCATCAGAGGAGCAGGAAGGCTGACGTTTCGGACCTAGACCCTTCTTCAGAAATGGGGGAGGGGAAGGCGGTTCTGAAATAAATAGGGAGAGAGGGGGAGGCGGATAGAAGATGGATAGAGGAGAGGATAGGTGGAGAGGAGACAGACAGGTCAAAGATGCAGGGATGGAGCCAGTAAAGGTGAGTGTGGGTGGGGAGTTAGGGAGGGGATAGGTCAGTCCAGGGAGGACGGGCAGGTCAAGGGGGTGGAATGAGGTTAGTAGGTAGGAGATGGAGGTGGGGCTTGAGGTGGGATGAGGGGATAGGTGGGAGAAAGGACAGGTTAGGGAGGCGGGGACGAGCTGGGCTGGTTTTGGGATGGGGTAGGGGGAGGGGAGATTTTGAAGCTTGTGAAGTCCACATTGGTACCATTGGGCTGCAGGGTTCCCAAGCGGAATATGAGTTGCTGTTCCTGCAACCTTCGGGTGGCATCGTTGCGGCACTGCAGGAGGCCCAGGATGGACATGTCGTCTGAGGAATGGGAGGGGGTGTTGAAATGGTTCGCGACTGGGAGGTGCAGTTGTTTAGTGCGAACCGAGCGTAGGTGTTCTGCAAAGCAATCCCCAAGCCTCCGTTTGGTTTCCCCGATGTACAGGAGGCCACAACGGGAACAGTGGATGCAGTATACCACATTAGCAGTTGTGCATGTGAACAAAGAGGATCCTCCGACACTTCCGCCATCTGCAATCCGACCCCACCACCAAAGACATTTTTCCCTTCCCACCCTTATCTGCTTTCTGGAGGAACCACTCTCTCCATGACTCCCTTGTCCGCTCCACACTCCCCTCCAGCCCCACCACAACCGGCACTTTTCCCTGCAACCGCAGGAAGTGCTACGCCTGCCCCTACACC
>NW_025970166.1:0-12778 GCF_021869965.1 Rhincodon typus | reverse complement strand
TTTTTAAGGCAAGGCTAGATAAATTTTTGAACAGTAAAGGAATTAAGGGTTATGGTGAGTGGGCGGGTAAGTGGAGCTGAGTCTCAAAAAGATCAGCCATGATCTTATTAAATGGTGGGGCAGGCTCGAGGGGCTGGATGGCCTACTCCTGCTCCTATTTCTTATGTTCTTATGTTCTTAACCAAGAAGAAACATAAAGTGCTTCCCTAGAACCGAGGCTTGAATTGTGAGGAAAGACTAGAGAAGCTGACGGACCTTGACCTGGACAGGAGGCACCTATGATTCGATCTATTGAAAAATAAATGATTCTTTAACAAACAAAAGAGGTCCAAATGGAATATTATTCTAAAATAAGAATAGGTCAAGAGGACATGTGTCCATCTTGGTTCAAGGTAATTTTAGGACTGTTACCAGGCAATTCATCTTCACACTTAAAAAGGTGAATTTTCACTATACAATTTACTCCCTGTCCAAGTTTTATTTCTATTTAAGTCAAGGAAGTTAAAATTCAGGTTGTGCACTAATTTGAAGTCACTCATTTCTGCCTGGTGACATCAGGCATTTTTAAATAATTGGTCCAGAATACAAGGAAGTGGTGGACGAATGGAACGTTCTGGTTCAGTCAGCTCTCCGCAACTCTAGATGAAAATAAAAGAAACTTAAGCATTAGGAGCAGCAGCAGCAGATCATTTGCCTCCTCGAGCCGTTCAATAAGATTGTGTATATTCTACATCAGCTGCACTTTCCTGCACGTTCCCCATTTCCTTCGATTTCCCTGAGAGATTGAAAATCTCTTTATCACAGTCTTGAATGCTTTCAGTGTTGCAACAAACATAACCCTCTGGGTTAGACAATTGCAAACATTCACCACCCCTCTGACTGACCAAATACTGGCTGGGTTAATCACTGACATCCAGCATCTAACTGCTCAATTGGTCAGACATCAGCTTTAAACATTTCTAATATTTTCATATCTAACAAACAAGTGTTCAGAGGAAGTGAAAACAATTCACTTTAACTTTTTAAAAAAGGCAGGATGGATTTTCTCCCTGATTGTGCACAGCAGTAAGAGATTACTCATTAACTACTGAGCAATCCTGGAAAATCTAATGTTGATACCAGTGGAGAAGCTGGAACAATTACAAACTCACTTCTGTTCTAAGCAGCAAAATATTACATTGTGCACTGATAGTTCCCATGTCTGTCTTTATAGGAGAAGCCTCCAAAATACAGCCAGCAATACAGTAAAAAATCTGTAAGCACCTTAAGTACTTTTTACAATGCCGTTTGTTTTTTAAAAGTACTTTTTAAACTATTGTTTATTGAGAGATAGCAAGAACAGCAGATGCTGGAGTCAGAGTCAACACAGTGTGGAGCTGGAGGAACACAGCAAGCCAGGCACCATCAGCGGAGCAGGAAAGTCAATGTTTTGGAGGGTCCCCACCAGAAACGTCAACTTTCCTGCTCCTCTGATGCTGCCTGACCTGCTGTGTTCCTCCAGCTCCACACTGTATTGACTGTAATTTATTGATATGGCTGTGGATTCATCTTAGTGAAATCAAGATTAAAACAATGGCCTAGGAGTTGTTGAGAAAACAATGGATGTTCTCGTCCATTAAAAAAAATCAGCAAATGTTTGTGCAGAAAAGATATGCAGTGAATTAAAAACGGGCACCAAAATTCATGGGCGATTTACATGCTCCCCTTTTGGCCTCACCAAAGCTGCCTGCTAGCTGTGAGCCTCCCTATTGTGTGCCTTGAAATTACTGGATTAATGCAATTAATACAATTGAATTATTAATCCACAGTCAGCAATTCACGTGATAAGTACCTGTTTTCAATGTGACGTGGGACCCTGACACCCCATTCAAACCTGGAGTCCCAAGAAGTGAAGAATACGATTGTGGAGTCAGTTAGGCGATTAAATTATTGTACCCGACATGCAGGCGGTCTGGTGGCCTTGACCGAGTACAGCTGCTATTTTAATCAATTGGGTACGAATTATGCTACAGAGGCACTTAATGCACATTTAATACACATTTAAAGAGCTGCTCATTCACTTAAAGCACTGTGTTACAAATTTCATATGGAGTCCTGTGCATTTAGGTTCTATTTCAAAAGATGAATTTGTTTATTTTTTGTACAGCAATATTGTTAACAGTTAAACCTTTGATATTTCTCATGTTGTGTATTGACTATCTCGTTAAGAAACAAATAAAGAAAATTGAAGAAAGTGTTTGCTGGGCTCAGTGGATGATCAACTCTGGCTCTCAGGGAAATGAGTTCAAAACCCCCTCCAAAGCTTGATACAGAAATCTAGGCTGACAATCTAGTGCAGTCCTGAGGGAATGTTACACTGGCAGAGGTGCTGTCTTTTAAATAAGGTGTTAAACCAAGGTCCCCTTGTCCTGCTTGGGTGGATGGAAAAGATCTGATATCACAACTCTGTAGAAGAGGGAAATTATCCTTCAGTCAACATCACACAGATAATAATCATGGTGCTGGTTGTGCAGGCTTGATGGGTGTAAAGGCTGCTACAATATTACAACAAACCTTAATGCAGTGGCTACAAAGTGCCAGGAGCCGCCCAGTCCTGGGGAGAAGAAATACATCATTGCAAGTCTTTTCTTTTAGAAGCCATGACGTCTCCCAATGTAATTGTTTCACCAAATTATTTCTTGCCCACAAAAACGTTTTTTGATTGCGAAGCCAACAGTAAAGACCCGAGTCTCAATTTAAATTAATGATTGGCATGCATGGCACCAATAACACAAAAAAGGCGAGGCAAGAGGAAGAGGGTGGGAATAGAATTAAAGTGAAGTTGGAGTGGGAAACAATGCACTCTAAACTCTCTGAAAGCTTCGAGGGTTTTTAGTGGTCACTTCATGCTCCCTCTCAAAAGGCACCTGGGTATGAACGTAGCTGTGGAAGAGGGGCATTGTTGGGTACTTTGACCCCCCTCCATGGGCCACTGCCTGGATCTGTTGCCAGCTAATTTGGCCAGGCCCAGGAGTAAGTCCTCTCACGTGCCCGCATCCCCTCACCGGGTGCCCAAATATGAGGAGCATTGGCCCCATAAATGTCAAGTGAACTCATTGATCGCTGGAGAATTTTACTGCTTTTCACTTCCACCGTTCACAGCCCCAGATACCACTGCTATTAATTGTCAGTAAGTAATCAATTGGTTAATCTGCACAGAAGCAATCCCAGTATCAAGCCAGTTGACTGCAAAGTGATCACATTGACCAGTTAGCTTTGAGTAAAAAGCAATACTGTCAACTTCAAATGAACTACCGATTTGCAAAGAAAACCAGACAGCTTGAAATGAATCAGAGATAGTTGGAACTGCAGATGCTGGTGAATCCAAGACAACAAGGTGCAGGGCTGGATGAACACAGCAGGCCAAGCAGCATCATAGGAGCAGAGAGGCTGACGTTTCGGGCCTAGACCCTTCATCAGAAAAGGGGGAGGGGAAGGGGGTTCTGAAATAAATAGGGAGAGAGTGGGAGGCGGATAGAAGATGGATAGAGGAGAGGATAGGTGGAGAGGAAACAAACAGGTCGAAGAGGCGGGGATGGGGCCAATAAAGGTGAGTGTAGGTGGGGAGTTAGGGAGGGGATTGGTCAGTCCAGGGAGGACGGACAGGTCAAGGGGGTGGGATGAGGTTAGTCGGTAGGAGATGGAGGTGCGGCTTGAGGTGGGAGGAGGGGATAGGTGGGAGAAAGAACAGGTTAGGGAGGCAGGGACGAGCTGGACTGGTTTTGGGATGCAGTAGGGGGAGGGGAGATATTGAAACTTGTGAAATCCACATTCATACCATTGGGCTGCAGGGTTCCCAAGCGGAATATGAGTTGCTGTTCCTGCAACCTTCGGGTGGCATCGTTGTGGCACTGCAGGAGGCCCAGGATGGACATGTCGTCTGAGGAATGGGAGGGGGAGTTGAAATGGTTCGCGACTGGGAGGTGCAGTTGTTTATTGCGAACCGAGCATAGGTGTTCTGCAAAGCGGTCCCCGAGTCTCCGCTTGGTTTCCCCGATGTAGAGGAAGCCACACCGGGTACAGCAGATGCAGTATACCACATTGGCAGATGTGCAGGTGAACATCTGCTTGATGTGGAAAGTCTTCTTGGGGCCTGGGATGGGGGTGAGGGAGGAGGTATGGGGGCAGGTGTAGCACTTCCTGCGGTTGCAGGGAAAACTTTTCCTCTCCACCTATCCTCTCCTCTATCCATCTTCTATCCGCCTCCCACTCTCTCCCTATTTATTTCGGAACCCCCTTCCCCTCCCCCTTTTCTGATGAAGGGTCTAGGCCCGAAACGTCAGCCTCTCTGCTCCTATGATGCTGCTTGGCCTGCTGTGTTCATCCAGCCCTGCACCTTGTTGTCTCAGCTTGAAATGATCCTCCTACACAGATGCGGTGAGAAAAGGCACTGGAGTACTGTACAAGTCCCCCTGTAAATATCCACAGATTTGTTTTCTAAAATCCAGTGTTTATTCAGGCACATGCTCTTTACCACTGCACACAGAAGAGTTTGGCTCAATAACTGCTCCCAGCAGCTGTGAGAGTATTAAGGGATTAGAGGGGGAAGCAGGGTTGCCATGAATTGCAACAAGGCACTTTAAATCCGCAATTATACATTCACTCAAACAAGCAAAGAAAGAAAGAGCTAGGATCTCACTTGCACACCAAATTTCCCTGGAAGGAAACTATGAATGGGCGAACTTCAATTTCGATCAAAAGAAAGGGTGGATTAATAGAAAAGTAGGCCAATCCACAAATGTGTTATCTTCTGCTCAAGAGCTTGTATTCTCCTGCTCACAGATCACGTTGTTTACAGATGATTGCTGGCCTCAACCTACAAAACACTGATCCAGCTTTTCTGCTGCTACATCTTTCTGCAAGTTGCAACTTTCTATACAGCTACTAAAAGCTAATCTGTAGGTGAAATAACTCCACAGAGGCTGGTACCCTGTCACCAAGTCACCCTTTATTTACACATGGAGAGTCCTTGACACTGATCCAGCTCCCTCAGAGCCAGAGTGAACAACATGTCTGACACTGATCTTATCTGTCAGCCAGTGCTCCCTGATTGGACCAGATTAGCAACCCCAGTCAGGGAACTCATATTCTATGAGGTCCACCTGGCCAACATTGTTATAATCACTACAACAGGAAAAGATTAAACCAAGCAGATCTGACAAGTGTATTGTTGGGGTAAGAGAATTCGATATCATTTAAAACAAGAGTGTGTAGGAATCCAGATTGCTGACATTAGAAGCATTGAACTCTCAATTTTGGTGAACTCTATCAGGACTTGAAATTAATTCTATTTGCACAATGAAGTTTCTCAGACCCTGAGGAGACTGCAAGTTTTGTGTATGAAACAAATAATCAGTGTGCTTGCTTTAGGTGTTGGCCGTGGCATAAGTGTTGATACAAAGGAGAATTAAAGAAAGATGGGCATTTAAATAGCACCTTTCATGACCACTGGATGTCTCAAAGCACTCTACAGCCAGCGAAATACCTGTGATGTGTAGTTATGTGGGGAACGTGGAGACCAATTTGTAGACAGGGTGTTCCTGAAAACAGCAAAAGAAGTAAAAGTGTGCTCAAGAATTCTTTAAAGGGGTTGATTCTACAGGATTATGCCCCCAATGCAGGGCACAATCACACAGCGCAATCATAAATTAGGGTATAGTTCATCCAGGTCCAGATTCGGTTTTGTAAAGATACTGCAAGCCCTACTCAAGGTTCAAGCAAAGTCAGACATTGGAAAAGTGTCAGTCACAATTTTATTATTTATGAACAAGGAATTGATGCAGAAATTCACCAAAATTCCTTTGACAGCACTTTCCAAACCCATCACCACCACAATCTAGAAGGGTTATGACAGTGGTTACATAGGGAGATCTCAAAGCTCTCCCCGCCAATTCCCCATCCTGATCTGGAAATATAACACCATTCTTTCAGTGTCACCAGATCAAAGTTCTGGAATTCCCTCCCTGACAGCATGGTGGGTGTACCTGCAGTAAATAGACTGCAGTGGTTCAAGAAGGCAGCACACCACCACCTTCTCAAGGGCATGTAGGGATTGGCAGTGAACACTGGCCCAGCCAGCAACACCGTGTCCAATGTGTAATTGATTTTGTTTAAAAGTGGCACTCAATTTATCAATCTCAGACAGTTCATAACCTGGGGTGGTGTGAGATTCAGAAAGTAGGTGATAGGGTAATAATGGGTGTTCAACAGAACCTGAAGGGAAGCTGTTGAAGGCAGGCAGAGTAAACGGTAATAATTTCAAAGTACATGAAGATGAAACCAGAATGAATGAGTCGTGTAGACTTACCAGGATACAGGACCAAAATTGACCAATCCACCCATACGGCCCATATTCGACGTCTCATCCATCATTCGTCATCAAAATCTACTATCAAAACCTTCTATTCCCTCTTCCTCCCTATGACATGACTAGTTCCCTTAAATGCATCCCATACCATTTCCTTCAAACACTGCCTGTGGTATCAAAATCCACATTCCAACCAGTGTTTTGGTAAAGACAATCCTCCTGAATTTCCTATTAGATTTCTTGGTGACTATCTTACATTGATGGCCTATAGTTATACTCTTCCCCACGATGGTGTAAATTTCCGTAATGGAAAACCTCCTGGCCATTGAAAAGAAATGGGAGTAAATGCCAAAATCTTGTGCGCAGGCAGCATTGGTGAGCGCGGCTCAAGGATCTTGCCAGCAGCAGCATGAGTGATCTGGACATTTTCTTTTCCTTACGTTTCTGTTTCTTTAATTTCTGCTCTTGTTTTTAATTCTAACTATTGTATTCTAAGATGGCGCTGGAGAGGCGACTCTGTAGACTTTTCACTGTACTCCTGTTCTTAGGTACACATGGCAATAAAATCTGGCCCGATCTAATTTTATCTAAAAATACAGTTTCTGGAGGAGTGGCAATGGAAATGGGTTCCAAATTGTACATCCATGGCTCATGGAGGCAGTTGCCTATATAAATCAGCAACTGCCTTCAGTCATGTGAGTATTAAATCTGGTAGAGGCATCTCTCACCTTGGCATAGCCCTTTGGAGAGGTACAATACCCTTTGGATATGGCCCTGCCACATCTTTGGGGGAGGTCAGCTGTCCTGGTGCGCTTTGAGATTGTTAACATTATTCATGAACATGTGTAAAATTTACTTAAACTCATGGAGTTTTAAACTTTGTTGGAACTATGAAAAGGACCTATGAAAGGAACCTTCCAAGGAACTTAACACTGCTGCCCTTTAAATACTTCTTTGAAATGGCTGGAATGTTTGATTTTTGAGATCCTTGTTGTTGATGCATTGTAAAATTTCTTGTCTCTAAATTTTCTTCTAACCTCTTCCTTAGTAGGAGTCCCATTATTTTGTCTTTCTCCACCGAATGCTTTTTTCTTAGTATTAACATCAACACTAAAGTAAGACAACAGCTTCTTCTCAAGACCATGATTGCATTTGACACTCATTACATATGTGAATTTGGAAAAAACACTGGAGAAATTCAGATGTTATTGCATAGCTTTTTCAAGCATGTTATTATGTAAGGAAGAATGGTATGGGAACAATGGTCAGTGTGTCTTTATGAAGTGGCAGCTTCATTGTCTTCGTGAAAACACGACAGTGCTGCACGCAAGTGGCCAGAGTCTGATAACATCGGTGGACTTCTCTATCGTTCTTTCCAGCTTCCTGAGTGCTTTTGACAAAACCGCTGCTGTTCCACTGTCTGCCTGACCGTTTTGACAACGTCACTAATGGCAAGACCATGGAGTCATCTTCTGCATAGGGCCGAGCAGATCTCTGGCAGTCCTCTAGGTGTTAGAGATGTGGGAGTTTTCTTCCTTAATCAGCTACGGGGGTTTGTCAGAGTTGTGATCACCAGACTAGGCTCCTGCATCTAAAACCAGACAGGGTACCCACCGAGGTGAAAGTCCCTGAGCTGGTGGAGGCTGCAGGTGAAAGCCTTGCTGGAGCAGCCTCTGAGGGTTCAATGGTTTCCCCCTCAGAGGTGGAGGCGGAGTTGAGAGTCTCTGGCATTAGCCTGTTTATTGCACTGTGTCACTTACCCATACACTCAGAAGATCATTGACCTTCTCCCCCCATTGCTGGGTGCTCTGCTTCATCAGGGACACAGCACTGACCTGGGCTGCTATTTGGGTCTAGGCTGGCTTGCATGGGGGGACTGGCCTCCTATGGTGGTCAGCTGGAGATAGGATGGTCCTCCTGCCCACCACTCCACCTGTCAGCATCTTGAGATTTCTGCCTGCAAGGCAGTTTGCAAGCTTTACCAATCTCAGGCTATGATAACAGGGCACCACAGGGTGAGGGCAAGTTCCTGGCTTGCAGCTTCTGAAGTGTTGTGCAACTGAACTTTAAGTGGCATGAAATCCTTGTGGTGTCAAGCATTTCTGCCCCTCCCACTCTGCGATTGCACAAGTAGGGTACAGAGGAGCCTGTAGTATAAGTAATGCGATGAAAAGCAGAACATTGCATGAGAAAAATGACTCTGACCCATGGCTGTGAATCTCACTCAACAAAACACTTTAAAAGGATAATGGGAAAACTCAGCCCCACACAATAAAATATCAAGATTTGCCTATTCGAGTGTAAATGATTAATAAAAGATCAGAGAAGATCTAACAATGTCAGGGCCAACATTTATTCCATGACCAGTATTAACAAGAGATTAACTGATCGTTTATCTCATTACAACGTACTGGAGCCCTTGCTCTGTGCAATATAGCTGTTGTGTTTGCCCATGCAACAAATGTCTACTCTTCGAAATGAATTCACCAGCTGCAAAAGAGTTTGGGATATCCTGGGGACATGCAAGGTATTATGTAAATGCAAGTTTTTTCATTTCTTTGCTCTCCCTGTTATCAAATACCTTTTATCTCAGCTGCTAACTCAATAAACTCAGTAAGTGGTGTCAACAGTAAGGAGCCAGTATCCAATTTATTCTGGGTCAATTGAAACTCATGAAATCATAAATCCAATTTAATGGCAAGCATTGCCCAATTTCATATTTTTTTTACTTACTTTGGCATATCTGTGTAAGAGAAATACTTACATTTTGACAGAGTTGATACATAGTTGCACCATTCCTTCTGGCCAGACATTATTATTTATGATGCATAAAAAATTGCATTTAATGAGTTGCCAAGCCAACAAAACAGCGTTAAGATCCAGGTGGAATAATAGGTGTCCTCAGTAGCTGGATGCAGAAACATTTTATTTCTACATTTTTCTAATTTTCCTAATAAGAGTTTTGTCACATATTTTACAAGACATTCTTTATGATCTCAGTTGGGAGTCCAATTACTTATCATTGTGTTTGAAATATTAGACTAATAGTGCTGATATTCATCAGAAGGATTAATACTGGTCTCCCACATTCTGCCCGCCACAAACCTGAGGTCATGCAAATTCTGCTGCTCAGTGTCTTAAGTTGCAACATATTCCAATTTACATTCGATGAAGT
This sequence comes from Rhincodon typus, assembly GCF_021869965.1. NCBI lineage: Eukaryota > Metazoa > Chordata > Chondrichthyes > Orectolobiformes > Rhincodontidae > Rhincodon > Rhincodon typus. The sequence continues at coordinate 3,257 of NW_025970166.1, read as the reverse complement.
TCATAAATTTCCAGTCAAGCAATATCTTTATTTTAAAATTCACACTCATGATTTCAGAATCCTTTCATAGCATTACCTCCCGCTAGTTCCTCTAATCTACTCCAGGCCCACAACTTTCCAAGGTCTCTGTGCTCCTCTAATTCCAACCTAATTGCCCCATCAATGGTGGCCTGACTGGTGCCAGCTACCCTGCCGTGGGCATCGATTGGGAAAGGACAATGAGAACATGTCGTTATGAGCCAGGTTGACCTAACTTCCAGCCTGGCATCAATTACAAAATGGGTGACTGAGGCAGGGCACCAGTCAGCTCTTTCATCCATGAAACAATGACCTAGTGAAGTGTCAAAGCTACAGTAGAGAAGAAAGGGGGGGGGCGAGGTAATTTGTTGGTAAAGGCGACCAAAAAAAAACATACCACTGAGAAGAAAACTGAACCAAAATTTGAAGCAATGTGTGTCAATTAGTCTGATGCCAATGGATTAACTGTTCAATTCATGGTCCACTTCTATTGTTCATTTTTAAATTAACAAGACCACAATAAATCAAATCAAAGCAAATTTCAGTAAAAAGGTTTTGTTAGATTAATTCATTGGGGAGTAGAGTAAAGGCAAAGGGATTCTCTGTTTTCCATTAATTGTTCATGGGACGTCAAGGTCAATACAATGGGGATACAACCAGAGGGCCATGATACCTTAGGCAAGGGAGAGGTCTTCATGGTAATCTTAGTCAATGACAAGAATTAGAATCCCTACAGTATGGAAACAGGCCCTTTGGCCCAACAAGTCCACACCAACACTGAAAGCATCCCACCCAGACCCATCCCCTTAATCTACACATCCCTGGACACTTTTGCATGGCCAATCCACCTAGCCTGCACATCTTTCGACTGTGAGAGGAAACCCACGCAGACACAGGAAGAATGTACAAACTCCACACAGACAGCTGCCTGAGGGTGGAATTGAACCCAGGTACCTGGTGCTGTAAGGCAGCAGTGCTAACCACTGAGCCACCGTGCCACCCTAATTTTGCATACCAGCTTCCCAGCCAACTGAGCTAAACCAGCCCCCATCATGGGATAAAAACAAGAACAAAAACAAAGTTGCTGGAAAAGTTCAGCAGGTCTGGCAGCATCTGTGAAGGAAAAAATCAGAATTAACATTTGGGGCCCAGTGACCCTTCCTCAGAACTATCATGGGATATAGGCATTGCTGGCTCGGCCAACTTTTGTTGACTATCCACAAATTACCCTTGCTGTGGTAGCAGTGGTGAACCACCTTCGGGAACTACTGAGTTCCATGGTCACATGTGACCCAATTCATTCTGTCAGCTTCTGGCCAATGCTGGAAGTGCAAATTACTCCTGGGGCCAGATTCTCCAGTCCCAAATCGAGATTTGACAGAGGTTGGACAATGGAAATAAAACACGTTGGCTGTTTGGATGCCAGCCCTTCGAATCCCGGTGAAAATCTGTTAAGTTTCCTAAGGACCAGAGTGTGAGCAGAAAATTGAAGTCACCTGCCTTGTCACTTGGTTTTCTTGACCTCTTGAGGGAGTTCATTAAGAGCTCGCTTTCCAACAGATTTTCAGAGGGTGGGCGGCACTGAGGAGCTTTGGGAAGTCAGCCTGGTCAGAACCTCAACAATAAAGAAGGAACAGCTTTATTTAAAATGAAAAAAGGTGCAAGATTGGACAAAAAGAACTTATGGTGCATGCAATCACCCTTTAACGTCCGAAAATGTGAGATAGTGCACTTTGGCCAGAAGAACAGAGGAGCTGAATATTATTTAAATAGAAAAAGGCCAGAAAAATGTGACAGAACAGAGGGATTTGGCAGTCCTCATCCATGAAACACAAAATGTTAACATCCATGTACAACAGGTAACAGGGAAGTCAATAGAAATATTGCCCTTTATTTCAAAGGAAATGGAGTATAAAAGTAGGGAGGTTTTCCAAAACCATTCAAGGCACTAGTCAGAACATGGCTGGAAAGCTGTGAACAGTTTTGGGCCCATTATCTAAGGCAAGATATACTGGCATTGAGGCAATCCGGAGAAGGGTCACGAGGCTGGAGAGGCTGTCTTATGATAAGAAGTTGAATAGATTGGGCCGGCACTTATCGGAATATAGAAGACTGAAAGGGATCCTTATTGAAAAATACAAGATTCTTAGGGAACCTGACAGAGTAGATGTGGAAAGATTGTTACCCCTTGTGGAAAAATTTCAGACCATTGGACATAACCTTAGAATAATGGTTCACACATTTAAGATCAAGAGCAATTTCTTCTCTCAGAGGTTATTGATTGACTTATTAATTAATTAATTTTTGTCACATGTACCAAGATAAAGTGAAAAGTGTTGTTTGGCATGCTATCCAGGCAGAACTTATCATACAAAGTGCATCAGGATAGCAAAACAAAGTGCAGAATATTGTGTTACAGTCACAGAAAAGGTGCAGAGAAGAGAGAGAGATCAGAATTAATGTTTGAGAGGTCAGTTCAAAAGTCATTTTAATAAAAGGGAAGGTGTTCTTGAATCTGTTCGTATGTGTATTCAAACTTCTATATCTTCTGCCCAACTGAAAAGGGTGGAACAGAGTATAACCTGGGTGGGAGGGGTCTTTGATTATGTTGGTTGCCTCCTGAGGAATTACAGACACTGTTGTGCTTCCTTGACCAAAGTGTCTATGTGGGTGCACCAGGACAGATTGTTGGAGACCATCACTCCCACGAACTTGACACTCTCGATTACCTCCACCTCAGCTCCATTGATGCAGACAGGGCCGTGCCATCCACTCCACTTCCTAAAGTCAATGACCAGCTCCTTCATTTTGCTGATGATAATGGAGCAATTGTTATCTTTACACCATGCCAATAAGTACTCCATCTCTTTCCTGTATCTGTCTCATCGTTATTTGAGATCTTTGTTGTTTGGAGTTGGGGACTAAGTGTGGTGTGTCAAAATTTGCAAATGGCACTAAGATGAGTGGTAGAGCAAAGTGTGCAGAAGACACTGGAAGTCTACAGACGGATTTAGATAGTCTAAGTGAGTGGGCAAAGGTCTGGCAGATGGAGTACAATGTTGATAAGTGTGAGGTCATCCATTTTGGTAGGAATAAGAGCAAAATGGACTATGTTTTAAATGGTAAAAAATTGCAGCACACTGCAGTGCAGAGGGACTTGGGTGTCCTTGTGCATGAATCGCTAAAAGTAGGATTGCAGGTGCAGCAGGTGATTAAAAAGGCAAATGGAATTTTGTCTG
>NW_025970165.1:0-12783 GCF_021869965.1 Rhincodon typus | reverse complement strand
AGCACTCCCCTAATATCAAACACCTGAAAGTGAAGCACTGTATTAATATTGACTATCTGACAGTACAGCCCACCTCAGTGCTGACCCTCCGACAGTGCTGCACTCCCTCATTACTCACCCTTTGATAATGTAGTACACCTTTAATAATGACACTCTGACAGTGTCACACTCCTTTAATATCTGCCCTTCAACAGTGCAGCACTCCATCAATGATGACACTGTAACAACGCAGGATTCCCTCAGTACTGGCTCTGCAACAATTAAGCACTCAATCATCACTGACCCTCTGTTAGTGCAGCACACCCCTGATATTGACCCTGTGACAGTGCAGCTCTCCCTTAACATTGGTCTTCTGACAGAGTGCCACTTCCTTGATGAAGACAATCTGACAATGCAGTTTTCCCTCACTCCTGATCTTCTGAGAGTGCAGCATTCTGTCATCATTGACTCCTTGATAGTGTAGCAACATGCTTCTTATTGACTCTCCGACAGTGCTGCCCCTCTGTACTGACTCTACAACATTAATATTGATCCCCTGACGGGCTGTTCTCTTTCAGTACTCACCCCCGCAAAGGGAAGCTCTCCCTCAACTTTAACCCTCTGACAGTCCAGCACTCCGTTAATATTAACCCACTACCAGTGTGGCTCTCCCTTACAATTGAACTACTGACAGTGCAGAACTCAAACAAGATGATCCTCCCAGTATCGCACACTTACAACATTGGCCCTCCAACAGTGTCGCACTCCCTCAGTGCTGACCGTCTGACATTGATACGCTGATAGTGTAGCAATTCCGTAATATTGACCCACTGACACAGAAGAACTCCCTCAATATTGGCCTTCTGACAGTACTGCACTACCGATCCTTCGGCAGTGCAACGTTCCCTTGATATCAATCTTCTGACATTATAGCACTTCCTCGGTACCACCTCTCTGAACGTGCAGTACTCTCTCAGGAGTGATTCTGTGATATTTCAGCACTCTCACATCATTAATCCTCTGACAGTGCAAAACTCCGTTTATATCAACCCTACAATAGTGCACTATTTCCTGAATATTGGACCTCTGATTGTGTGATACTCCCTCAGTGTGAAATCCTGACAATGCAGCACTCCCGCAGAAATAACTCTCTGATTAAGAATTTTCTTCTGTACTAAATCTTTGAAAATGGAGCATTCACTCATTACTGACCCTTTGCTGTGCTGCTTTGCCTGAGCACTCACCCGCTGAAGTTGCAATACTCCATTAATAGTTGCCCTCCGACAGTGCACCACTTCCTTAATTTTGACCTTCGATTGTTGAGCACTCCCTGAATATGGACCCTTTGATAGTGTAGCATTCTTTTAGTATTCGCCTGTTCACAGTGCAGCACTCCCCTAATATCAAAGCTCTGAGGGTGAAATATGCTTCAGTATTGACCAACTGAGAGTGCAGCATTCCCTCGGTGCGAACTCTCTGCCAGTGCATTACTCCCTTATTATCTAACCACAAGCAGTGTGGCACTCCCTGTAGACTGGTCCACCAACAGTGCAGCATTCCCTGAATATTGGCCATCGAGAATGCGGCATCCCCTTAATATTGACCTGTTCGCAGTGCAGTACTCTCCCAGTATCAAACCTCTGTCAAAGGGTCCGCACTGAGGGAGTGCCCCATTATCAGTAGGTCAATTGTGAGGCAGTGCCACTTTGTCAGAGGGTCAATACTGAGTTAGTGCCTCATTTTAGTAGGGTCAGAATTAAGGAAGGGTCTCACAACACAGAGTCAGTACTGAGGTAGTGAAGCACTGTCAGAGGATAAGTTGAGGGAATGCCTTATTGTCAGTGGGTCAGTTCTGAGGCAGTGCCTCCATGTAATGGATTTAGAATTGAGGGAGGATGACATGATTAGGAGGTCAGTAGTAAGGTATTGCAGTCAGAGTGTCACTACTAAGGGAGTACATCATTGTCAGAGGGTCTGTACTGAGGTATTGAAGAACTGTCAGAGGCTGAGTACTGAGGGAGTGCTTCTCTGACAATGGCTCCCTCTGCAGGGCTATCATGTCATTTCTGGAGAGTCAGTCTTGAAGGGGTCACCGATTGAGAGGAAATCAGCTCTGACAGAGGGCCTCATTATCAGAGGGTGAGTACTGAAGGAGTTGTAAGCGGGTCAGTTCTGAAGCACTGCCTCATTGTAAGGGAGTCAAAATTAAGGGTGTGCCTCACGATTGAAGAGTCAGTACTGAGGTACTTCAGCTCCACCAGAGGTTCAGTTCTGAGGCAGTACTCATGACTGGAGTGCCATCCCTGAAATAATGCCACATTGTCCGAGTGTCAGTTCTGAGGCAGTGTCTCTTTGTCAGAGTGTCTGTAGCTGTTCTGCAAAGCGGCCACCCAGTCTACACTTCATTTCCCGAATGAGATGCAGTCAGTGGGTCGATTGTGAGGCAGTGCCTCAATGTAATGGGATCAGAATTTAGAGGATCACATTTAGGGGATCAATACTGAGGACTGCAGCACTATCAGAGGTTAAGTTCTGAGGGAGGGCCTTATCGTCAGCGGGTCAGTAGAGAGGCAGTGCCTCTTTGGGAGGGGGATGGATTGAAGTAGGGCCATATGATTACTAGGTTATCTCTGAGGTATTGGAGCACTCTCAGGCGGTCAGAACATTGGAGTGCATTTTAGTCAGAGGGTCAATACTGATTCAATAGTCAAAATTGGGGGAGTGCCACACGATTAGAGAGTCAGTACTGAGTTATTGTAGCAGTGTCAGAGGCTCAGAACTGTGGGAATGCATTATTGTCAGAGTTACATGCTGAACCAGTGGCTCATTTAAGGGCGCCGGAATTGAGGAAGTTCATCATGTTTACAGGGTCATTACTGAGGAAGGGCCCCGTAATCAGAAGATCAGCATAGAGGGAGTGCCTTATTATCACGAGGTCAGTTCTGAGACAATGTCTCACTGTTCGAGGGTGAGCAGGAAGGGAGTGACTCGTTGTTAGAGGATCCATTCCGAGGCAGTGCCTCAATGTGATGGAGTCAGAATAGAGGGAGTGTCAAATGTCAGGGGCTCAATATTGAGGTATTGAAGAACTGTGAGAATGTCAGTCCTGAGGTAATGCAGCACTGTCAGAAGGTCAGAATGATGGGAATGCATTATTGTCAACGGGTCAGTTCTGAGGGATTGCCTAATTGCAAAGGGATTAGAATTGAGGGAGTTTAGATGGTCAATACGGAGGTAATGCAGCACTGTCAGAGGGTCAGGATTGAGGGAGGGACTCATTATCAAAGGGTCAGTACTGAAGGAGTACCTTATTGTCAGCCGGTCAGTTCTGAGGCAGTACCTCTTTGTCAGAAGATCTGTTCTGAGGGAATGCCTCATTGTCAGAGGATCTGGTGTGAGGCACTGCCCGGATGTAATAGGGTCAGAATGTCGGGAATGCAACACGCTTACAGGGTCAGTACTGAAGTAGTGCAGCACTGTCAGAAGGGCCGTTTGGAGGCAGTCCCTTTTTGTCAAAGGGTCAATACTGAGGCAGTCCCTCATTCTAAAGGCGGTCAGAATTGAGGGTATGCCACATGATTAGAGGATCAGTACTGAAGTAGTGCAGTACTGTCAGAGGATCAGTACTGAGGGAGTGCCTCATTGTCAGAGGGTCAGTACTGAGATAATTAAGCACTGTCAGTGGGACTCTGGGCTTCAGTACCAGACGATGAGAGTAAAAAAGAATGCAATTGATGCTAAACCTTTATAAAGTCGTGCTTTCAGCTCCATTTGAGTACATAGTGAATTCTGAACACCATATTTTAGGAAGGACATTAAGAGCCTGGAAAGGGAGGAAAGGAAATTGAGCAGAATGACAGCAGCATCACAACCAGGAGATGGTAGCATACTTGGAAATTTGTGTCCCTGCCTTTAAACTCAATTGCAGTAAAAGATAAAATGTCAGTGTGTTAGATAGTTAGATGGGCTTCAGATTGGTTTCGGCGCAACATCGAGGACCGAAGAGCCGTTACTGCGCTGTAATGTTCTATGTAATGTTCTATGTTCTATGCTGTTGAAAGGGGGAGAGAGGAATGTGGGCTGAAAGGTCAAGACAAAGTTACAGGGTGAGGGAGATTAAAGATCAAATTCACCATTGAACACTAAGCAAAGGCAAAGGTAACGAAAACAGAAGCCGTTGGAAAAGTTCAGCAGATCTGGCAGCATCTGTGGAGCCAAAAAAACAGAGTTAAATATTCAGGTCGGGTGATCCTTCGACAGAACACAAACGCAGCGGTAATGGTTGTTGAGAAGAGACAAAACATTGATCTACATTCAATACTGAGTTCAATAGCTTTGGACCCATTAACACAATCCTCTGATTGGATATACTTTCCCCGAGTGATTGCATCCCGTCTTCATGCTTTATTTCCTTTTCAATCAGATCTTCATTCTACCATTAACATCAGCTCTGGAGCAAAGATTTGTCTCTTCTCTACAACGTTTACCACTCTCTTTCCCCTTTTATTCGTTATCACACTTTGATCTGCAAAACCCCTCACTCTCTAATATACGCTAATAATCCCTTCTGTTCCATGCATTTCTCTATCCCCTTTCGACAGGATTATATCCATCAAATTTCCACTTCACTTCAATTGCAAAACGTTTCACTGGACTCAAAACAGTAACTTCCTCTTTCCACAGAGGGGGCGGAGGTGTCGGTGCCTATGGAGGGTCCGCATTATCGAGGGGGTGGGGTGCGGGGAACGGTGTCCTTTCTGATGGTGACAGTTTAGAATTTGAAAACAAGAGACCTCGCGCTTGCGGTGGCACGCACCTATCTTCACCTCCGTTGGCGCTCTTTCCTCGGTGTGGGTTTGGGCGTGGTTGTGGTCTGGCTTTCGAACATAAGACCTAGGAGCAGGAGTAGGGCATCCGGCCCTTCGAGCCTGCTCCGCCATTCGATAAGATCATGGCTGATCTTTTCGTGGACTCAGATCCACTTACCCGCGTTCTCACCGTGTCCCTTAATTCCATTATTGTTAAAAAAAAAATCTACCTTATCTTTAAAAACGTTTACTGAAGTAGCATCAACGACTTCACTGGGCACGGAATTCCATAGATTAACAACGCACCGGGTGAAGAAGTTCCTTTTCACTTCAGTCTTTCCCCTGCCTCCGCTGATTGGAGCAACCGCACGTCATGGGCGTCGCCCCAGTCCTCACGGGCAAGAGTCTGTCTTTCGTAGGCGGGGCTCATGCACAGACCGTTTCATCTGATTGGTTAAACTGTCGCGCCCGCCCCATTTTGCTCACGTGGGGTTTGGACAAGGACTCGTGGTCACATGGTTCCCAGTGATCAATTAGTTGCCGAACACCTGGTCTTTCTTCGTCCATAATTCTATACTTTTAACCTGGTCCACACCTGAGGATGGAAGGCTGTTTCTGCGTATACCATCTTTTTTGAGCCTTGTACGAAGTCTTCCGTGAGGCTTGTTACTCAGTCTTGGCTCTGTATGTTACCCTCTCTGTTGGGGCCATGATATGGTGGCTCTCAGGGGAGTTTGAGTTGAGTTGATGAGTGGGTAAATACGCAGCAGATGAACCATCTGTCGGCTAAATGTGAAGTTATCTACTTTAGGGGCAAAACCTGAAAAGCCATCTATTATCTGAAGGGTGATAGATTGGGAAAGGGAGGGGTGCACTGAGACCTTAGTGTCCTTGTACCATCGCTGAAGGCAAGTATGACCCTGACCCTCTTGCAGGTGGTGAACAAGGCAGATAGCTTGGTGACTGCCTAATTGAGGGGATTCATGGATTGGTTATAGTGACAGTGAGTGAAAGATTTACCAGAGTGATTTCTGGGATGGGGGTATTGAGAGATGAAGGGAAACTGGATCAGTTAGGGTTATATTCGTGGGAACTTAAAAGAAGAACGGGCATCTGATGGAAGCGTATAAATTTAAAGAGGACTGGACAAGGGAGATGCAGTAAGAATGTCCTCAATGACTTAGGAGTCTAGAAATAGGGCTCAGAGTCAAGGAGGAAAAGGAAATCATTTAGAAAATGAGGAGAAATGTCTTCACCCAGACAGAGGTTCGCCTGTGGAATTCTGTCTGGGAACTGTTGAGGTCAAACCATTGACTATTTTCAAAGGGAAATTGGATATGGTGCTTTGGACTAAAGAGAACAAAGACAGTGGGTAGAAACAGTGTGAGTTCAATGATCAGCCATGATCATGTTGAAAGGTGGAACAGGCTCGAAGTGCTTACTCCTATTCTTCGATGTTTCTATGAACCAAAGGAGACAAGATTGATTGGAATGACCCCATGGGTGAGGACTTCAGGGTTTTTTAAAATCATTTGTGAGATCTAAAGATCGCTGTCTGGTCCAGCTTTATTGGCTGCCATTATTTGCACAATGAGAAGGTGGTGTTGAGCTTCCTTCTTGAACCACTCCAGTCCTTGTGCTAACAGTTGACCCACAATCATTAAAATCCCTACATTGTGGAAACAGACCATTTGGCCCAACAAGTCCATAATGACTCCAAAAAGCATTCCACCAGACTGACACCGCCCCACCCCACCCCCCTCCAACCCTATCCCGGTAACCCTTCACTTCCCATGGATAATTCACATAACTAGTCATCCCTGGACACAATGGGCAATTTAGCGTGGCCAATGCACCTAATTCACACATCTTTAGTCTGTAGGAGGAACCCGGAGCACCTGGAGGAAACCCACAAAGACATGGGAAGAATGTGCAAACCCCCACACACAGTCACCTGAGAGTGAATTGGACCCAGATCTCTGATGCTGTGAGGCAGCAGTGCTAACCACTGGCCACTGTGCTGCTCGTAACGACAATATATTTCGGAAGGGAGGTCCAGGGTTTTGACCCAGCGACAGTGACGGAATGGTGACATATTTAAAGTTTGGAGGAGATCTTGTAGGGAGTGATGTTCCCATATATCTGCTACCCTTGTCCTTCTCGATGGAAGTAGTCACGTGTTTGGAAAGTGCTGTCTGAGGATTTTTGGTGGAATTTCTGCAATGTACCTTGTAGATGGTACACACTGCTGCTACTAAGTGTTGGTGGTTAAGGGAGTAAATATTTGTGGATGTGGTGCCAATCAAGTGGGCTGCTTTGTCCTGAACAGTGTTGAGCTTCTTGTGTTGTTGGCGCTGCACCTGTCCAGGCAAGTGGGGAATATTCCATCACACGCCTGACTTGTGTCTGAATGCAGAGAGATTCAGAAGCTCAGGTTGTCCTTAACCTTCTGAATGATGAAAAATCTGCCGAGTGATTACCTTTCCTGGATTTTGCCGGTCTGATCAGTTGTTGAGGCATTTGCACCAAGTCCTTGGAGGTGGAACAGTAAATTTGATGTTTCAGTTCCATATGCATTCATTATGTTTCTTCCTCTCCATCTTCTGCTCTGACAGGTGCAACAGTATCCCACAACAAGAGCAGACGGTTGCTGCAACTTTCCTCGTCCTCTGCAACACCCAACAGCATTCTGACAGTATTAGCTTCATACATAACTCCCCCAATTTGGATGGTTTTCTCAACGCACATTTATCCCTAAACCTCTTCCATTCCTCCTCCCCGCCATTCCCATGGGGAGTTGGTCACTTGATTAACTGATGGATTCTTTTTAACATTCAGCCAGTGAAGGAAACAGAAGATTATCATTAACCTAGCCAACCCTTGTATATTATTTACAGAAGAGGGTATTTTTCTTCTGTGTGTTCTGGGGCTGACATTTTTCTGTCAACTTGTGTTTTAGTGGCATTGGTTATCTAATGGTTGCCCCTTTCTGCTCTAGTGCTATTAATGAGGATATTTGAAGATGACAATTTTAGTTTGTCTGCAGCATTTGTAATTTCTCTCAGATTTTCTGTCTCTCTTTCTCCCTCTTGGTGGATAACTGTCTTCCTTCACAGTTGCATTCAATGTATTTCCAAGTCAGGATGGTGACTGGCTTGGAGGGGAACTTGAAGGTGGCATTTCTAATATGCTGTCCTTGTTCTTCCAGTCGGAAGTAGTCGTGGGTTTGTCTGAGGATCTTTAGTGAATTTCTGCAGTGCATCTTGTAGATAGCATACTCTGCTGCTACTGACTGTCTGTGGTAGAGGGAGTGGATATTTGTGAATGTAGTGCCAGTCAAGCGTGTTGCTTTTTCCTGGATGGTTTAAATCTTCTTGTGTTGCTGGGGCTGCTCTCATCCAGGCAAGTGGGGACTATTCCATCGCACTCCTGACTTGTGCCTTGTAGATGGTGGACAGGCTTTGAGGAGTCACAGGAGAATTACTCCCCGTGGTATTCCTAGCTTCTGACCTGCTCTTGCACTGTGTTTATGTGGTGAGTGCAGTTGAGTTTCTGGTCAATGATGACCCTCAGGATGTTGATAGTGGGGATTCAGTGATGGTAAGACTGTAGAATGCCAAGGGGCAGTGGATAGATTGTCTCTTATTGTTGATGGTTGTATTGTGTGGCGCCAATGTTATTTGCACTTGTTGGCCCAAGCCATGTCTTGTTGCATTTGAACAAGGGCTGCTTCAGTATCTGAGGAGCTGCGAATCGTTCTGAACATTGTGCAATCATCAGTGAACATCCCCTCATTATAAAGGGTTCAGAATTGAGGGTATGCCACATCATTAGACATTCAGTACTGAGGGGGTGCCTCATTGTCAGAGGGTCAACTTTGAGGCAGTGCCACATCCTAAAGGGGTTAGAATTGAAGGAGTGCCACTTGATTACAGGACCCGTGCTGAGGTATTGCAGCATTTAGAGAAGGTCGAACTGAGGGAATGCTTTATTGACAGAGGGTCAGTCTTGAGGTATTGAAACACAGTCAGAGGTTCAGTACTGAGGGGGCCCCTCATGGCCAGACGTTTAATACTGAGTCAGTTCCTCAATGTCATGGGGTCAGAATTGAGGGAGTGCGAAACGATTAAAGGGTCAGGACTAACAATACAGGACTGTCAGTTAGTCAGATCTGTAGGAGTCAGAGGGTCAATACGGAGGCAGTGCCTCATTGTGTAGGTGTTGGAATTGAGGGAGTGCCAACTGATTAGAGAGTGAGTCCAGAGGCATTGTGTCACGGTCAGTGGGTTAGAACTGAGGGAGTGCCACATATTAAGAGGGTTGGTACTGCGGTACTTGCAGCAGTGTAGGAGTGCCTCGTTCTCGGAAGATATTATTGAGAAAGTGCCTTATTGTCAGTGGAACATGGAGTCATAGAATCACAGATGTACAGCATGAAAACAGACACATTGGTCCAACTCGTCCATACTGACCAGATAACTACAATTAATCTGTTCCGTTCGGCCGTATCCCTCAACCCTCCCTGTTCGTATACCCATTCAATTGCCTCTGAAATATTGTTATTGTGCCATCCTTCACGAATTCCACTGGCAGCATATTCATACATGTGCCACCCTCTGCATGAAAATGTTTCCCCTTTGTTCCTTTTAAAACTTCCCATCTCAAAATAAACATATGACCTCGAGTTTTGGATTCCCCTACCTTGGGGAAAAGACCCTGGCTTTTCACCCAATCCATGCTCTCATGATTTTATAAACCTCAATGAAGTCCTCCTCGCCCTCAAACACTCCAGGAAGAATGGCCCTAGCCTATTCAGCCTCTCCTTATCGCTCAAATCCTCCAACCCGATGGTCACAGGCCTTCAATCTGAAAAGTAACCCTCGACCACCACCCTCTCTCTTACCTTCTAGTCAATTTTTGTGTCCAGATGGCTCGTTCTCCCGGTATTCCATGTGATCTAGCCTTGTTAACCAGTCTACTATGCGAACTTTGTCAAACCACTTAATCAAGAGTGGTAACATAGAATCAAGGCTCTCAAACCTACTTTGACTGCATTACTTTGAAAACTTCCCTTCTCTTTCCCGGTAGCCCTGCAAAAACATTCCTTTTGTGAAAAACATTCCAGCCCTGGAGGCAGCTGCTCTGTCGGCTGAAGGATTTGATAAACGACTGTACACGTAAAGCACTTCCACTTGGCATTTCTGAGGCCCAGCCGGTTGCGTTCATCCCTCAGATGCTTGGCAATTGTGGGCTGATGTGTCATTCTGGTTATTACAGAGTATGATCTCGTGTGACATTATCAAGGAATTGCTGCGTTGCTGGATATATGATGCAATGAGATTCAGAAATGGATATGAAAAAGCCTGTGGCATTATTCAAAGAAAGAATGCCTTCCTGTTTGTCCAGTCCAAAATTTCAATAATGGTGATTCGATATTTTTCAGGCTGGGAAGCAGGTTTGTTGTGGAATTCTCCAGGGGCTACTACTGGGACGTTTGTCATTACTGATAGATAATTAATTATCTTGATCGTGGTGTGCAGGGGACAATTTCCAAGTTTGCAGATGCCATTAAAGTTGAGAATTGTAAATTGTGAGAAGAATAGTGTGGAACTCCAAAAGTGCATTGAAAAGTTGATGGAGTGGGCAGATAGGTGGAATATGAGGTACAATGCAGAGAAGTGTAAGGTGATGCACTTTGTCTTTCAAGCGTTTTTCCTACGAATGTAAAATAGTAGCATGGACTTGCGCAGTTGAAATGATGGTAGCAGTACAGCTGGAGAGAGCAATAAATAAAGCATACAGCCTTTGTTAATAGGGGTATAGAGTATACGAGTAAGAAGTTGATGATATGAAATTCTGCAAGGTAAGTTAAATCTCAGCTGGAGTATTGTGCACAGTATTGGCCTGCACGTTATAGGAAAAAGGCAAAAGCATTGATGTGCTGATCATTACTGGAATGGTTCCAGGTAGGAAAAGTTTCAGATACAAGAATAGATTGAAGAGTTTGGGACTGTTCTCTCTCAACAGCAGGCTGAGAGGAGATGGAATTGAGGTTTTATGAAATCGTTGAGTGGGTTAAACAGAGTAGAGAGGGAGAAGATGTCCCTGGTCGTAGAAGAGCTTTATCAAACAGTGTGTAGTTAGGTTATGGAGTACACTGCAGTAAATGTGATGAATGAATTTCAATGGAGACTTACAGAGGGCATTGGATGAAAATGGTGTGCAGGTGATAGGCTGGAAAAGGATTTGCATGAGATGATAGAGATAAGTCAGTATGATGGGCCAAATGGCCTCCTTCCCATTCTGTAATTTTGCGATTTGGTGTATCCAAAAATTACCTGAAATTTATTACAAACACCAATAAAACAGCACTGTTACTACTTAGATGAACACAGCAGGCCAAGCAGCATCATAGGAGCAGAAAGGCTGACGTTTCGGGTCTTGACCCTTCATGAGAAAAGGCGGAGGGGAAGGGGATTCTGAAATAAATAGGGAGAGAGTGGGAGGCGGATAGAAGATGGATAGAGGAGAGGATAGGTGGAGAGGAAACAAACAGGTCGAAGAGGCGGGGATGTGGCCAGTAAATGTGAGTGTAGGTGTTTAGTTAGGGAGGGGGTAAGTCAGTCCAGGGAGGACAGACCGGTCAAGGGGGCGGGATGAGGTTAGTCGGTAGGAGATGGGGGTGCGGCTTGAGGTGGGAGGAAGGGATAGGTGGCAAGAAGAACAGGTTAGGGATGCTGGGACGACCTGGGCTGGTTTTGGGATGCGGGAGGGGGAGTGGAGATTTTGAAGCTAGAAACCCAAGCTACGCCTGCCTCTTTGTCGGTTACGTGGAACAATCCCTCTTCCGTACCTACACCGGCCCTAAACCCCACCGCTTCCGTTACATTGATGACTGTATCGGCGCCGCCTCATGCTCCCACGAGGACCTCGAACAGTTCATCCACTTCACTAACACCTTCCACCCCAACCTTAAGTTTACCTTGACCATCTCTAACACCTCTCTCCCCTTCCTGGCCTCTCTGTCTCCATATCGGGCAAACACCTATAAACCGATATTCATTTCAAGCCCACTGACTCCCACAGCTACTTAGAATACTCTTCCTCCCACCCCGCTTCCTGCAAAAATGCTATCCCCTATTTCCAATTACTTCGCCTCCGTCGCATCTGCTCCCAGGATGACGCATTCCACTCCCGCACATCTCAGTTGTCCTCGTTTTTTGAGGAACGTAACTTCCCCCCCTCAGTGGTCGAGAACACCCTCAACTGTGTCTCCCACATCGCCCGCAACTCATCCGTCACACCCAGTCCACGCAATAAAAACCAAAAAAAGAATCCCCCTCGTCCTCACGTACCACCCTGCCAACCTCCAGATCCAACGCATCATCCTCCGACACTTCCGCCATCTGCAATCCGACCCCACCACCAAAGACATCTTTTCCTCCCCACCCTTATCTGCTTTCCGGAGGGACCACTGTCTCCGTGACTCCATTGTCCACTCCACACTCCCCTCCAGCTCCACCACACACGGCACTTTTACCTGCAACCGCAGGAAGTGCTACACCTGCCCCCATACCTCCTCCCTCACCTTCATCCCAGCCCCCAAGAAGACTTTCCACATCAAGCAGATGTTCACCTGTACATCTGCCAATGTGGTACACTGCATCCGCTGCACCCAGTGTCGCTTCCTCTACATTGGGGAAACCAAGCGAAGGCTCGGGGACCCCTTTGCAGAACACCTGCGCTCGGTTCGCAATAAACAACTGCACCTCCCAGTCGCGAACCATTTCAACTCCCCCTCCCATTCCTCAGACGACATGTCCATCCTGGGCCTCCTGCAGTGCCACAACGATGCCACCCGAAGGTTGCTGGAACAGCAACTCATATTCCGCTTGGGAACCCTGCAGCCAATGGTATAAATGTAGATTTCACAAGCTTCAAAATCTCCCCTCCCCCTACCGCATCCCAGAACCAGTCCAGCTCGTCCCCGCCTCCC
>NW_025970164.1:0-12783 GCF_021869965.1 Rhincodon typus | reverse complement strand
AGCAACTCATATTCCGCTTGGGAACCCTGCAGCCCAATGGTATCAATGTGGATTTCACAAGTTTCAAAATCTCCCCTCCCCCTACCTCATCCCAAAACCAGTCCAGCTCGTCCCTGCCTCCCTAACCTGTTCTTCCTCCCACCTATCCCCTCCTCCCACCTCAAGCCGCACCTCCATCTCCTACCGACCAACCTCATCCCGCCCCCTTGACCTGTCCGTCCTCCCTGGACTGACCTATCCCCTTCCTAACTCCCTACCTACACTCACCTTTCCTGGCCCCATCCCCGCCTCTTCGACCTGTTTGTTTCCTCTCCACCTATCCTCTCCTCTATCCCTCTTCTATCCGCCTCCCACTCTCTCCCTATTTATTTCAAAACCCCCTTCCCCTCCCCCTTTTCTGATGAAGGGTCTAGGCCCGAAACGTCAGCCTCTCTGCTCCTATGATGCTGCTTGGCCTGCTGTGTTCATCCAGCCCTGCACCTTGTTGTCTCGGATTCTCCAGCATCTGCAGTTCCTACTATCTCTACCCAAACATACCTTCCAGGTGAAGCAACACTTCACTTGCACTGGCCAGAATCTAGTCTACTGAATTGGCTGCTCACAATGTGGTCTCCTCTACACTGGGGAAACAAAGTGTAGGCTGGGTGACCGCTTCACAACACATCTACATTCTGATCACAAAAAAGACCCTGAACCTCCTGTTGCCTGCCACTTTAATACACCACCCTGTTCCCGGGCCAACATCTCTGTCTCTGGCTTGCTGCAGTGTTCCAGTGAAGCTCAAAGCAAACTGGAAGAGCAACATCTCATTTTCTGCTTGGGGACCCTGCAGTTCTCCGGACTCAATATCGAGTTCAACAATTTTAGGGCCTGTATTCTCCCATGTCTTAGCCCCATACCCCCCACACTAGGCCTTGTTATCACGTAGCCTGCCATTGCACACCCCCTGTTGTTAGTCACTAATAGTCCCCATTAATAACTATTCACCCTCCCAGCCTGATCGTTAGCAACTCCTTTGTCTGTCCAAATGCCTTTCTCTCTCTTAAGGCTGTATCCTATCATTTACACAACAGCTAAAACAAAGTTCCTGGAAAAGCTCAGCAGGTCTGGCAGCATCTGTGAAGGAAAAAACAGTTAACATTTCGGGTCCAGTGGCCCTTCCTCAGAACTGCTGTTCTGAGGAAATGTTCTGAGGAAGGGTCACCGGACCTGAAATGTAAACTCTGTTTTTTCCTTCACAGATGCTGCCAGGCCTGCTGAGCTTTTCGAGGAACTTTGTTTTTGTTACTGTTTCGGGGACTATGGAAGTTCTCTTAATGCCCAGACCAATATTTATCACTCAGCTAATATTACTAATTCAGATATCCCATTTTTACACCGAAAACTTACTGAGTGGAAACTAACTGCTATGCCTCCTGTATTGCAGCAGTGACTACACTGTAAAATATTTCAAGACATGCCTCAAGGTCATGAAAAGTGCTCCATAAATGAACATCTTTCTTTTCCTTTGTTCTGTCGTGATGTGGGACTGTATTGAACCCCACCTATACTGCCCAATGCAAGCTGTTGAAAGTGGGCAGTCTGTCTGAGTACCGGGGTGGAGGTTGGTGGGGAAGCAGAATGGAGTAAAACTGCAAGATACCAACTAACAACAGCAAATGCATATTTCTATTTCCCACATTTTTCAGACAGAATTCCCTCCAATATCCCCATGCTGCTTAATTCACTCTATGTGCTACATTTATCACACGGGAAAACAGGTAATGTCCCTATTGCTTGGATTAATATGATTGTTAACTCTTCATTTTTAAATGGTGCAAGAAATTTGGCTCATAAGCAACTTTTTAAGGGCAATTAGGGAATCCAAGAATAAACAAGCAAGAATAAATATTATTAAATATGATTCTTTTTAAAAACTAGCATGTTTTATGGCATTTGGACCAACAAAATGGAAAATGCACTTCAAAGGAGTTAAACGCATTGATGATGAAGCTCTTCCCCTTCCTCAATCTCAATACTCCAGCAGGAAGCTTAATTTTCTCAGTAGTGTCCCATGTAAGAGACTTGAATCATAAATAAAACATTTAGAACTTGTCGAGATATTATATGTTCTGTCTATTTGTTTTTTTCTCCAGTTTATGAGCTTTCGTGTGAGGCTGCTGGGTAGACAGTTGAGACATGTTTTCCCTTGACTTACAAAATGCAATTACAGTTCAGGACAAGTGTTTGTGTTACTCTACAGTGGCCATTGACTAACACCACAGTGCCACCTACAGGACTTGCAGACAAGCCTTCACAGAAGGTTGACAGAATGATCCATCAACAAACCAATGTTGACTTTGGCTTGTCTGTCATTGTATTTTTCAACATGAATAGATCTGGGGGTAGCGAGTTCATATCATCAAGTTGCCAACAGCAAAACACATCCACGTCACTTTGAAACATCACTGGAATTCAGCTGGAGATCGGTAGAATACAATCTCCTTTGCCTTTTGGATATCAGAGGGTTTAATTACTAATGCCACAACTTGTTGCCAGTCCTAACCTTTTCTAATGCTGTATACAACCCTATAGCCAACTTTTTTGCTTTGACTGGCATAGCTGTCACTGTTCTATCCCACCTCCCCATTACAGGCATGAATGAATTGTTGAATTGTTCACACCCCTTCCCAGAAGGGGACAACACAGTTAAGAGAAAAAGCAATGCTTGAAATGAATGAACCAGACACACTGGACCTCCATTTTGAAGTAAGTACAATAAATCAGGAGATTATATGCCAGTTGCCAGCCTTGCCTGTTGGGGAAATACCATGCTGGCAATAGCACCCAGTTAACTGTTGGTGGGCCTGGAGTCACATGTATGTTAGAGCAGGTAAGGATGGCAGTTTTCTTCCCCAAAAGAGACATTAGTGAACCAGATGGATTTTTCAGATAATCAATTCACAGTCATCATTAAATTCTTAATTCCAGATTTTTGTGGAATTCAAATTACATCATCTGCCATGGTAGGATTTGAACCTGGGACCCCCAGGCTATTACCTGGCTCAGCAGTCCAGCCATAATACCACTAGACTATCACCACCCTGTTAGCTCACTAGTGTCAATTCTGTCTTCCCACTTAGGTTAAAGATCCCATCCTCAAGAGCTGCTGGTCATTGCTGACAGCTCTTCAGTCCCAGCAATGCACACAGTGGTCACTGCCGGGAGATAGCCAGGAGTGAGCTAAAATCACCAGGTACCTGCTCTGACCTCCATGTCGAGAATTCCTAGCAGAGTTTGCTTGCAGTGGAAGGTAGGATAGGAAGCTGCGTACTAACAAGGTGAGAGGTGCAGATAACAAAGTCATTAACAAATAATGCAGGATCAGAGAAGCAGGAAAGTCGATATTTCAAGTGTAAATCCGAAACTTCGACTTTCCTACTCCTCTGATCCTGCCTGACATGCTGTGTTCCTCCAGGTCCGCACCATATTGACTTTGACTCCAGCATCAGCAGTTCTTGCTATCTCCAGTAACAAATAATAATCGCCTTTTATAGGTGACTCCCCTCTCCATATGAGAATCTCACCTCAATGTCTCAATTGTTTAAAAGGTGCGGTGAGTTTCTACCGACATCAAGATAGGTACAACTTTTTGTACAATTCTGCCACATTTTTCGCCATAGCATATATCATTCACTCCCCTGTAAGATACCACCCATAGTCCAGCCATTGTCGAAATATTAAATTAACTTCAATATCAAAAGGGTGTTAGAATTGTATCATCTTTAACACCCTTCAACTGGGCACCTTAATCCAGGTAAACCCAATCGTTTTCAAATTTTCCAGTTTATCTGTGACGGGGAACAATACTTGGCTTAGCCACCAAAAGCTTTGTAGGAAAGCTCAGAAATTAGCTTTATGGGGTCACTTAAAAATTTTATTTGAGAACTATTTGTCAGCCTACACTTGACTAACAACTGTAACAAAGGAGAAACCTCAGTCAATCACAGCATCTGACAATGGGCCATATCAATCACCAAACTTATCCTCCCAAAGTCAGTCCTCAGTATGGGCCCTGTGATTTTTACAAATGCTTATTGTAAATTCTGCTTCCATAATGCATGGACTTTCAAGCAACACGAAGTTCCATCAGAGCACAGAGCACATCACAATGACCTTACAGTGTTATGACTTTAACTCCAACCTTCTTTCCAATCTAGCAAGTTCCCCACATTGGATCATTGTGAAATCAACCCTTACATTTCACCTTTCAATTCTACTTTCTCACACTTCTTACACCTTTAAGAGATATGTTCATGAAATCCATCAATTTGTCATAGCATGTGATCGAAAGGTATAAAGTCTCACTCTCCAGCTTAACTCGGGACACATGAAATGCTGAAGGAAACATGCTCCTCTTTATAACAAATTAGCTTAAGGGCAATCCAGGCACTGATGTGCCTGTGAATGTAATATTTGCATATATTATTCATAGAATCCCTGCAGCATGGAAGCAGGCCATTCAGCCCATCCTGACCCTCCAAAGAGCATCCTACCCAGGTCCACCTCCCTTCCCTATAAGCCTGCATTTCCCGTGGCTAATCCACCTAGCCCACACATCTTTGCACTGTGGGAGGAAACCCATGCAGAATGAGCAAACTCCACACAAATAGTCACCTAGGTCCCTGGCGCTGTGAGGCAGCAATGCTAGCCACTGAGCCACCAATATAGAACTGCAATAAAATTCTGTCAAATCTTTCAATACCTCATCCTCGTTGCTTTTGCTATATTGGATAAATGTAACTGTATCAGGTAAAGGCATTTTCTGGAGGCAAAATGAATATGAAATTCTAAAAGTAAGGTGTAGGAATGTGAGTCAATGTCTCCTCTGGTGGCTGTGTTTTGTCAAGCAGGAGGAATTATCCTGAGCCCAATCATTCTATTTTAAATCCTTGCTAACTAACTCTGCTGACACTTGGGTATTTATGCCCAGTGATGTGCCATTCCATTAAATCACTGCAAGGTTGCTCCAGGGTCTCACCACATTTTCACTGAGCCTTGTAGGTCAGAAAGGATTTAGGCTTGATCCTGTGTTGTGCAGAATGGCCTATTGCAGCTGAGGAGGAGTCAGACAATGGAATTGATTTTATTGCCTCAGAATGAAAAAAGGGCAGATTGAGTTCCTGCTCAAAATCAGCGTCCAATCAGAGTTAACCCTTGCTAGAAAGGTCATGGGAGCTAGTCTCTAGCGGCTATCTTCCAATCAAAAGTCATGGTGGAAAATATACCCATAGTCTTAACCAGACCATAGGGGCACTTTCTCATTGGAGTGAGAGAGAAAGAGCTGACAGTGGTTTAACCTGAAGATTACCATGCTTCAAGCATAGGGAAGGATAGCCCTTTGTGGTAATTTCAGCTGGTGTAAGAATTGAACCTACACTGTTACTGTGCATTATAAACTAGCTACTTAGCCAGCTGAGCTAACCAACTACAAGGGAAAGGTACAAAAGTCTTGATAAAAGGACATTAAGATTTCTATGCCTTTGCAACTGAGGCACAGCTTCAGAAAATTTGCTTGGCCTACCAGCCCCAGTGAGAAATTCCACTATTTGTAGGATTTAGGTGAGGAATCAGTTATATCCCTGTCTACTAGTAACCTGTCAATACATCTAGATTCTAGATTTATATTTGAACACAGTTCAGGAGTTTACTGGAGCTCACAAAGCTGGTCTCCCGGAACAGAAAGAGGGAATTGATGAAAACTAGTGTTTTAAAAGCTCTCCGCTCTCCTATCCTTTCACAGATTTGGAGCTGAATTTCCCACTGAGTTGAGAAGGCTGGCAATAGTGTGGAAGAAGGCATCTGCAGGAAAGTATAACATTCCCCTACTGTGAGACCATACACAGGGCCATTACTGTCCCTCCAGGGGTATTTTACCTGTTCCAGGGATACCCACAGTCACGTGGGAAGACGACAAGGTAAAGCTAGGTTCTCAGGAAGGCCTCTCCCTTGCAATACAGCCTCAGTACTGGTTACTGCTATTACATATTCACTGGGTTCCAAGTAGCTTCGATGAGTGATGACTCTAGTTCTAAATCCAAACACTTTGTTTACAGAACTTTAAAACATCTTAGGATTTACAAGATTTCAACATGTGTCTTCTTTCATCAAGACCAATTTCAGATTCCTTAGCTGTCTAGCTGTACCTATAAGGATCAATGGGCCCGAACTAACCAATCAAAAATTGATATATTAAACATTGAATGCTTCAATTGCTAGTGGTGATGTTGCGCACACCAATGAATTATCAGACTCTGGTTGGACCAGCAAATCTAGGAAGATGGGCCATTATCTTCTGAAGAAGGGTCCCGACTTGAAACGTCAACTTTCCTGCTCCTCCGATGCTGCCTGGCCTGCTGCGTTCCTCCGGCTCCACACTGCGTTATCTCTGACTCCAGCATTGGCAGTTCTTACTATCTCTGGCCATTATCTTCATTTGGGTTGCAATTTTGGCATAGGCCAGCCATAGCAAACTGCCTTGGCAGAGGTTTTCCACCACCCTGTATTCCTGCTTTCAGTCCTCATGATGGGAACTGACAATAAAAGGACATTTCACCAGAGGGTCCAGATAATACCAGCCCCGCTAAATAGAGAAATAAAGTATGCTTGATAATTAGAGTTCAATACCAATCTCTTCTGTAGTTTTGTATCGATGTCAGACCATCAAAGAAAAGGTTGTAGATGCTAGGGATCAATCATTTAAGTTCCAGGATATCTCTGCAAGAGTTCCTCAGGATAGTGTCCTTGGCTCAACCATTTTCAGCGACTTCATCAACGCCCTTCCATTCATCATAAGGTCAGAAGTGGAAATGTTCAATATTCAGCTCTATTCACCACTTGTAAAAAAATGAAGCAGCCTGGGCCACATGCAGCAAGACTTGGACACTATCCAGGCCGATGAGTAGCATGTAACATTTGTGCCACACAAATGCCAGGGAATGACCAGAGAGAATTTAATCATTGCCCTTTGATGTTAATCATTGTTGAATCCCTACTGTTAACATTTTAGAGGTTACCACTGATGAAAATCTGAATTGGATTAACTATATAAATACTGTTGCTGCAATGGTGTGGCTACAAGAATAGGTCAGATGTTAGGAATTATACAATGATTAACTCACTGCAGATCTCCTCACCACTGTACTCCATCTGCTAGGCACAAGTCAGGAGTGTGATGGGGTACTCTCCATTGCCTGGAGCTTTAGAACTAAATTCCTTACACTGAGGTAACATGAAAATGCAATGCTGCAGATTTCAGTTTTAACAATAAAACAGAAGATTATTACTCAATAGGCATGAAGATAAAATAGAATAAACCAAAATATTTATATATAACACAAGTTTAAAGTTTTAGAAACACATGGTAAGATACACTCCCATTGATCCCTTAAGCCCTGCTTTACAGTATTCACATCAGAGAGAATTCTCTTCTCTTTCATATTGTAGGGCTTGATTTAACTATTGCTTCAATTCCCCAACTTGAGATTATGACAGACTGTTCCTAGAGCCTTCATACAACCAAGCTTAGAAGTTCTCAGCTTCAGATTACCCCTTCAGGCTTTAAACCGAAAATTTCTGCTCTGGAAGTTTAAAACTAAATTCCTTACACTAAGGTTATTTATTCTTAACAGTCCTAAATTATCTCCCCCTCTCAGGAGGAACCATTCTACTAAGATTTCTGAAAAGCTTCCAAACAGAAACCAAAAGCTATGAGTGTTTCCCCTAGTCAAAAGAAAGAAAATCAATCTCTAACTCTCTAATTTAAAAACCTAATGTACAACAGTTTACTTTGTCAACTTGTAAGCTCTCCCAACGAAAACTAAACCCTATTATTCTCCAGGAAGTTTGTCTCTAATACTGTGTTTTAAAATATATCTCTGCGGCTGCAGAAGTACTTACAAATTCATAATTAAATCCTTTCACAAACGCAGACCAAACTGCGAGTTCAAAATCCAAACTCTAAAATAAATGATAGTAAAATTATATAAATCACACATTATATTGCAGTAGAATGACAAGGGCAGCAGATACATGGGAACGCCACCACCTGCAAGTCTCCCTCCAAGTCACTCAGCATCCTGCCTTGGAAATATATCAGCATTCCTTCAGTGTTGCTGCATCAAAATCCTGGAACTGTCTTCCTAACAGCACTGTGAGTGGCCCTACATGCTATGACTTGCAGGAATTCAAAAAGACAGTTCACTGCCACCTCTCGAGGGCAATTAGGATTGGACAATAATTGTTGGCTTAGCCAGCAATGCCTATACTCCATAAACAAATTTCAAAGCAAACATTGATCCAGCAACCAATTTCTACTTAGCTCACCACAATGATTAATATGATAAATTAGAGATGCGTGTAAGTAAATCTTGAAAAATCCCTTAAATGATAAATAAAGTCATTAATTTTTTGCATTACTCTGCGTGGAAGATGCTGAATCATTAATTCCTGGGTTACAGTGAAGTCAATGCTTGCTGTTTCGCTGCAGTTCTCCCTCATTAAATCTTAGGATCATTTTGAGATCCAAGCAGTGCTTGCTTTTGTTGTGAAGCTGTGGATCACATGCAGGTACCTTTTACAGGAGGTTAATTTTGGAGCAACTGTGCTTAATGATGAACAGCAATCCCACAACAAAAATGTAGTTCACTAATTCTGGCATCAGGGGCACATTCTGCTGGTTTAGCAACAACAAGCTGCACTTGAATGGCACCTTTGAAGTTGAAAAATGTTCCAGCACTTCACAAGAAATGAAAGGCAGAGATTCAGTGTCTACCTGAGGAAATAAGAGAAGCGATTGAAAGCCTAGTCCAAATTGAGACTAAATTGAAACAGGTTTTGGGAGGGAGGTGCAGAAATGAGTACAGGGCATTTGAAGTCTCTATTCATAACTGAAACTCTCCAGTCCAGGCAACATCCTGATAAATCTTCTCTGCACCCTCTCCAACGCAATCATATCCCTCTTATAATGTGGATTCCAGAACTGCACACAATACTTTAGCTGTTCTGTCACCAATGTTTTAGACAGTTCCAGTTTAACCTCCCTGTTCTTAAGTCTTGATTGTCTTCAACAATCACTTACATTTGTCATCTATTCACCATGTTATCTGGTTGTAGGGGCATCAGTTGGTGGCATTGTATAATTTTGCAGGAAACAATATCTTAAAGCCCAGTCAGATTTCCATTGGCTAATTAAGCAATGCAAAACAAAAGGATACAGATGTAAGGTTAATGGTAAAATAAGCAATGGAGATATGAGGAGAAATTATTTCATACAGGGATTGATTAAGATCTGGATTATGCTATTCGAGATTGTGGTGGAAGTAACGTCAATTATGGCTTTCAAGAGGGAAATGGGAGATTAATTGAGAAAAAAGAATGTGTCATGATTACAGTTAAAGATGGGGAAATGACACAAAGTGCATCACTCATCCAGAGAGCTAGTAAAAACATAACGGATCGAATGATCTCTCTCTGTGCTATGACAATGTTGCAGTTCTGTGAGTTCCCTTTGTGTAGTCCCAAACAGAGCAGTGATAGGAATGCTACAATCAAAACCATTGGATTGAATGAAGAAAAGAAAAAGCCAGGTTCCGATCCTGATCTCAACCCAGTGATTCCTGACAGGAGTGCGTGGATCTCAGATGATGACCGCTGTTCGCTGTTGGGCTTGTTCTAGTTGTGCAGGCTGTGAAATTCAGTTAGAGAAACAGAAAATAAGTTAAAAGGAACAAAACCATTCCAAAAAGAGAGTTTAGCTGATAGAGACATTATTGGTGAGAAGAAGGTCACATAACAGACATATCATTCTTGGGCAGTAGAAAATTTGTTGAGAGAATCTAGGAGCTTGTGACATATGAGTGAACACAAGGCTAGTGCAAACTATTGATACTTAATGCCTATAAATTATATATCTATGCAGGGCAGAGCAGGGCTTTGTTTGTACTTTCTGCCTATGTTTTGTGACAACATCACGACATAGCTTCTTATTTATATGCTTAGTAGCCTGTATTGGTGTATTGATACAGACAACCCTTTTACTCTACAAATAAATGCTATGATCCAATTTCAGACATTGCCAAGCATCATGCTGATGAGGAGTGACTCAATTAAATATGTGTCACTCTTAAAAATAGCACTGTGCCTCATGAGATATGTCTGCAACCTTTAGCCTACTAATACTGTGTGGAAGTTCCTGAAGAACTCCTGTCAAGAGAACTCCCAGAGTTAATCAAGGACTTTGTTACACTTTGTGTTATATTGATTATGTTGTGCAAAGTGTACAGATTGCATTGTGTACTTTGTCCTCTTAAGGCTATCATACACATATACAAGCAGAGGGAGTTTTTAAGAAGAATACAGAAATCCATTCTTTAACAGCATGCTTTAACAATATTTTAAATTCATTTGTGGGATGGGGGCATCGCTGGCTCACCAGCATTTCTTGCCCATCCCTAGTTGCCCTTGAGAAGATGGCGGTGAGTTGCCATCTTGAACTGCTTCAGTCCACCTGCTGTGGGTTGACCAGTAACGACATTAGGGAGGGAATTCCAGGATTTTGACCCAGCAATGGTGAAGGAACAGCGACATCTTTCCAAGTCAGGTTGGTGAGTGGCTTGGAGGCAAACTTCAAGGTGATGATGTTCCCATATATCTGCGGCCCTTGTCCTTCTAGATGGAAGTGGTTGTAGGTTTGGAAGTGATTGTAGGTTTGGAAGGTGCTGTCTGAGGATCTTTGGTGAATTTCTGCAGTGCATCTTGTAGATAGTACACACTGCTGCTACTGAGCGTCGGTGGTGGAGGGAGTGGTTGCTTGTGGATGTAGTGCCAATCATGCAGGCTGCTTTGTCCTGCATGGTGTCAAGCTTCTTGAGTGTTGTTGGGGCTGCACTCAGCTCTTCAATCAGTTACTTCAGTTTTGGTGAAGAGTCACCAGCCTCGAAACTTTAACTCTGCTTTTCCCCTGATTTTCATCAGCAAATTCTGTTTCTCTTTAACGGTACATGCAGTCCTGATTCTCAACACTGCTCACTGAAACTTACTATTACTCCCCAAATCCACCCTCGGGTAACTACCTGCATGGAGTTTGCACATTCTGCCCGTGGGTTTCCTCCAGGTGCTTCAGTTTCCTCCCACACTCCAAAGATGTGCAGGTTAGGTGGATTGACCACGCTAAATTTCCCATTGTGTCCAGGGATGTGCTGGCTAGGTGGATTAGCTCTGAGAAATGCAGAGTTATGGGGAGGGAGTGTCTGGGTGGGATGCTCTTCAGAAGGTTGGTATGGAATTGTTGGGTTGAATGGCTATTTTCCAAAATGTCAGAATTCTATAATTCTAAGAACAAAGAAGGTGAAAATATGAAATATTGCTTTCGGACATCTAATATTTTGGAAGGTATTTGACGACTTTCTGGAAACAGCTTGGAAGTTGGAATGTTGTAGTCATGATGTTAGTCAGACATTGAGGCACTCCAGTTCAGGATTAGCAAGATGACAAAATGATCTCACAAAAATAATCATCCAGAGAAAATAGTCACAGATTACTATAGAGAAAAATTACATTATGAACTTTGTCCAATTAAGGCTACCATATACTAGTGCAGGGTTCTAGGGGGAATATACATTCAATGTTTTAACGCGCTGTTCTGATTCTGAATGCTTCTTACTGCATCTTGCTGTTTCTTCCCAAGGACTTCACACTCTCGGTTCAGAAACCTCAAGTGGCTGGAAACGTTAATCTATAACCGCAGTTGGAAAGCTGCTTAACATTCGCCACACAGACTTGCAGCAGTGCAAGAACAAACTCTGAACCAGCGACGTGCAATAAATTCTGGACTTGCCCAAATATAAATCTGAGAGAAAAAGCTGATCTGTGCACTAGTTTCATTTTAGGCCTTTCCAGTTTGGTTCATGGTAACAGGGATTTCACAATCCTGCTTACCACATTCACATTGGTCGCACTTGCTGTCCAGTTCCAGCTTAAAAATAAGTAAGTATCCAGAACCTAAAGAAGCAAACACACTGACCAATTTCTGCTGCTGATAAAATATTCCTGCTGCAGAAATGATTGCTGTTTTATTTCTCCCCAGATAACAGGCATTACATTCCCAAAGTAGTTGGCTGTGCAAAGTTCTTTGAGATGAGTTGGTGACGTGACAAGGCACAGAACAGTTGCAAGTATCTCTGTTCAGGAGCTCTGATACTGTGCCATTGATAACACTGCACTATCGCGAGAGTCAGTGCTGCCTCAGGCTGTTCTGCCACATAGAACCAGCAGCAGACCCACTTGTGTGACACGTCGAGTTGCTGATCACTGTGACAACCATCATTGATGATTCCCTACCATTCAGTAGGAGGCATTTCAGTCTGCACATTTTCTCCTCACAGGATCTTCAGAATCTACACCTTCTGCTTAGAGGGAAAAGCAACCAGAATGGAACTATGGCCTGTGAGTTACATGGCCCTCAAGAGAATAGCTTTTTGATCCAAAAAGCTGAGTGAAACTCCTTTATCGCTTGCATTTCTATTTAGCTTTGGAGTCTTGATATTTAGAAAGGCTGTTTTTAGCTTTTGGCTATATCTTGTTGGTGGGTAAATCTTAAATCAGAACACTAAATCACATACAGCAAGAACTGCCAATGCTGGAGAATCTGAGATAACAAGCTGTAGAGCTGGATGAACACAACAGGCCAAGCAGCATCAGAGGAGCAGGAAACCTGACGTTTCGGGTCTGGACCCTTCTTCAGAA
>NW_025970163.1:9978-12784 GCF_021869965.1 Rhincodon typus | reverse complement strand
GAGGCATGGTGACCCTCAGGCTAAACCATCACCATGTCGTCTCTTCAGTAAGAGAGCAGTCCTGTGGTCTGGTAGGACTGTAGTGACTTTATTCTTACTCTGGTTTTAACTTCAGCTGAACTATTCTTCCTCCATTTTCTACCACATCCTGTCTCACTTTGATTATTGGCCACATGCATTCATTCGCAGATTAATATCGGATTGTGTGTAGCTTGGCTGTGTGAGTTGCTGCCTGTTGGAACTACCTGATTCATTTCACATCAGTGTGTGGACCGGGCTGTGGGAGTTCGGAGGAGTAAGGGGCAGTCTCTTCACCCACAACAAACCGGCCTTGCTGAATGAAGTTTGTTACTGTGACTTTAACTTCCACTGACCGACCATCACTTCTCAATGATTTTTCTCCTTTAGTATTTCTGGGTGCTGGTCTTTTGCCGAGCCTTAGTTGGTATTGGGGAGGCCAGTTACTCAACCATTGCCCCCACCATCATTGCTGACCTCTTTGTGGATGATGCAAGGACCTTGATGATCTCCATCTTCTACATTGCCATCCTAGTGGGAAGGTAAGTGTGCTCATGATGGATTTTCCTGAGTATATTATAATAATTTTAATAATTTCAAGATGTCTCAGTCAAAACCTATAACATTCTAATAGGACAAAACAGGACAACCATAGGAAAGATGTTCCCAATGACCGGGGAGTACAAAACCAGGGGTCACAGATTAAGAATATGGGGTTGGCCATTTAGCACTGAGATGAGGAGAAATGTTTTCACCCAGAGAGTGGGGATCCTGTGGAATTCACTGCCACAGAAAGCAGTTGAAGCTAAAACATTGAATACTTTCAAGAAGGAGTTAGATATAGTTCTTAGGGCGAATGGGTAGGGGGGAGAAAGCAGTATCATGACACTGCGATGCTGGATCAGCCGTGATCCTAATGGAGCAGGCCCCAATTGCTGAATGGCCTACTCCTGCTCCTATTTTCTGTGTGTCTGTGGTCTCTTTTGGAATAGAATAAAACAAAACAACTTGGCTTAGACTCCAACAGCTGGAGCCGTAGAACCTTCTGGAAGGTTCTCACAGCATCGCTGTGTTCCTTAATTAGGCAGAGTAACCAGAGGTGGTGTGGAACTGTTTCACCAGTGGGACTGATGTCGATGGGTGTCTGTGCCAACTGGAGTGCCCACCAGGAATGATGGGGATGGGTGACATAGCACCAGCCTTGCTCACCACTTGGACAACTGGAAACTGGAAGCTCCGATCCAACCACCCACACCTTCACAAGGCAATACTAACATCATAATTTTAAATGGGAGGAGTGACTGGGCTCACCCCTCCCCACATGCCCAACCGTCCGACACTACAGATCTACAAATTCAAAATAATCTACATTGTTGAGTGTTTCCGATACACCCTCTAAAGTGATGAGAGAAACCATCACCAGAAGTAATCAAGGTAAGGGCAGCACAGTGGCTCAGTGGTTAACAAAGCTGCTTCATAGTGCCAGGAACTTGGGTTCGATTCCAATC
The DNA here is from genome assembly GCF_021869965.1 of Rhincodon typus. Taxonomy (NCBI): domain Eukaryota; kingdom Metazoa; phylum Chordata; class Chondrichthyes; order Orectolobiformes; family Rhincodontidae; genus Rhincodon; species Rhincodon typus. Next base: position 11,258 of record NW_025970163.1, on the reverse strand, counting down.
TTGGGTGACTGTCTATGCGGAGTCTGCACATTCTCCCGGTGTCTGCGTGGGTTTCCTCCGGGTGCTCCAGTTTCCTCCGGGTGCTCCAGTTTCCTCCCACAGTGCAAAGACGTGCAGGTTTGGTGGATTGGGCATGGGAAATGCAGGGTTACAGGGGGGTAAGTCTGGGTGGGATGCTCTTCAGAGGGTTGGTGTGGACTTGATGAGCTCCAGCCTGCTTCCACACTGCAGGGATTCTATAATTCTAAGGTACTTACCCAGGAGGGCCAAAAAATGGTCAGAATGTGGAACTCTACCATAGTTTAAGTGAATGGTACAGACCTATTGAAGATGAAAGGAGACCAGCCCTCAATGGCAAATTTAAAACATGGGAAGGAGGCTTGAGTGGAGCATTCAGCATGAGCTGGTGGACTGAATAGCCTGTTTTTGTGCTATCTATCTGATGTAATCTGCTTCACAACTTGCAAGTTCTGTGACCAAAGGAGAGTGAATTTTGATGGGACTCAATTAGTATTTTCTTCATAATTCCTCTTTATGACCTTAGAGGAGTCAACACCAGCAAAATAACAAATTGTGTTTTTGGTGGTATAACACTGACCATCTTAAAACAAAACAATTTATAATCAATGACAAGACTGGAAACACAATGCTTTGTTGTCTGTTGTGTCCTGTGCAAGGCCAGGTCCTATCTCAAATTCTTCAGCTGTTTCGATGGGAAAGAGTAGTTGAGTTGGTTTCTCATTAGGTTCCTCACAGCTTTTATCTTCAGACAAATATCTGACAATGGGGCTGTCACCAAGATGGTAGAGTCTCAATCTGTTTTACAATGGGGACAATCCCAACCAGTGAGTATAAATTTCTCCACTGGACGTCAACTCAGTATTGAGCCCTGGTCAAATAGAAAATCTCCTCACGCAATCCAAATGCTTTTCTCCATCTCAAACATTTGACAGATGTAAACAAAATAAGCAGATGGAAGGATTTGCATACAAAGGTAAAATAAAGAACTGCAGGTCCTGGGTATCTGAAGCAGAAGCAAAAATTTCTACTTTTGTTTACAAATGAATGAATGTCTTTATCATAGTTTTCATAGTTTTTAATTTTCAACAAAGCAAGTGGCTACGACTCATTCCATAAATTGACGTCAACCAAAAAAGGTTGTACAGCATGGAAACAGGCCCTTTGGCCCAATTTGTCCATGCTGACCAGGTTTCCTAAACTGAACTATTCCCATTTGCCTGCATTTGGCCCATATCCCTCTTAAACCTTTCCTATCCATG
>NW_025970163.1:0-9878 GCF_021869965.1 Rhincodon typus | reverse complement strand
ATGTAGGGTAGTGTGATGAGTGTGTCGGGGCGTGAAGAATCTTTCTGCTGCTGTTACTGTAGGCATCTCCTGACCCAGTTCTTTGGATATCCATTATCCTTGAACACTTGGAAGAGGTATTCCTCCTCCTCTTGGCGTAGTTCCATGTTGCTGCAGTGTGTTGTTGCCCCTCACCTGAATAAAATTCACCAGAGAGGAGGAGAAGAACAAACAACTCCCATTCCTGGACATCATGGTAGAGCGCAAGACAAATGGGGAACTGCAAATGAAAGTACACCGTAAAGCCACACACACAGACCAGGTATTGAACTTCAATAGTAACCATCCCAGCACACACAAACGAAGCTGCGTGCGAACATTATTTAAAACGGCAACAACACACTGCAGCAGCACGGACCTACGCCAAGAGGAGGAGGAGTACCTCTTCCAAGTGTTCAAGGATAATGGATATCCAAAGAACTGGGTCAGGAGATGCCTACAGAAACTGCAGCAGAAAGATTCTACACGCCCCGACACACTCATCACAATACCCTACATCAGGAACACGTCAGAACTCACCACAAGACTTCTATGACCGCTGGGCATCAGAGTGGCACACGAACCCACATCAACCCTGCGACAAGTGCTCACCTGAACTAAAGACCCACTCCCCACCATGGACTGGACCAATGTCATCTACAAGATCTCCTGCAGAGACTGCAAGAAACATTAGATCGGACAAACAGGAAGGAAACTAACAACAAGAGTACATGAACACCCAACTGGCTACAAAAAGACACGACCAATACTCACTCATCTCAATCCACATGGACACGGAGAACCACGACTTCGAATGGGACAACACCAAGATCCTGGGACAGGCTAGGCAGAGACAAGCACAAGAATGCCTGGAAGCATGGCACTCCACGAAGCAGGCTATTAATAAACATATTGAACTTGACCCCATATACATTCCACTACAGAGGAAACGCGGAAGTGAGGCAATCCATCGCAACGGACCCCAGAGTTTAAAAACCAGGCGGGAAAACACACCGACGCTTCATCAGAGGCTGCACTGAGGATGTTACCCAGCACGGTAAGGAAACATCTGCGGAAAAACAAACCAGCTCCGGATATTTATAGTTAGGGACTTAAAGTAATTAATATCGGTAAATAATATGGATTAGAGAAATCTAAGCGAGTGAAACCTTTCCAGAACCTCAGGATCTGATAAATACCCCAGGTTGATAGGTGTTTGCTCTTCTGGGGAACCTGGGAAATATGGGGATAGGGTAGAAAAGTGGAATTAAGGCTAATAATCAGAATGGCACAGGAGATCAGAGGGTTAACGCAGTCTACTGCGACTTCGACATGTTATGTCCTAATGCGAGATAAAATTAAATCTGAAGTAGATAGATATCTTGTTCACTAACAACGCATTCACAACACTCTAGGGTAAAGAACTGTAAAGAATCACAAGTGAAGACGTTTCTCCACATCTCAGTCCTGTATGATCTCCTCCTTATCTGTGCCCTCTGTTCAAGATCCCCTGCAGAGAAAACTGCGCCTCAGTATCTACCCTGTCAGCTTCACCAGAATCTTATATGATATCACCTCTCCTTTATTGACCTGCATAAATTGTTGGTCCAGTTTACTTGGCCTTCATCATAGGACAACTAGGATAAGTCCAAGTGAACCTTAGTTCTACCACCTCCAAAGCAAATACGTTCCTTCAAAATATTTTGCTGGAAAGGCTGGGACTTTCTTCACTGGAGCATAGGAGGTTGAGGGGTGACCTGATAGAGGTTTATAAAATCATGAGAGGCATAGATAAGGTTGAATGACAAGGCTCTTTTCCCTAGGGTGGAGGAGTTCAGAATTTGGGGGCATATTTTTAAGGTGAGAGGAGAAAGATTTAAAAAGGATACAAGGGGCAACTTTTTTTTTTACACAGAGCTTAGTTCATATGTGGAATGAAGTGCCAGAGAAGTGGTGGATGTAGGTATGGTTATAACATTGAAAAGACATTTGGATAAGTACATGAATAAGAAAGGTTTGGAGGGATATGGGCCAAGCGCAGGCAGGTGGGACTAGTTTAGTTTAGGAACATGGTCGGTGTGGACCGGTTGGGCCGAAGGTCAGTTTTATGCCGTATGACTCTTATGATGAGCAAAACTACGCAATGTGCTCCAGCTGTGGTCTCACTATGGTCCTGCACAATTTGGCGAGACTTCTTTCTTGTTGTACTGCACACCCTTGATATAAAGCACAGCTTGCCATTTGGCTTCCTAACTCCTTGCTGTAGTTGTGTGCTAACTTTGAGTTTCTATGACAGTCTTTTGGTTTGGTCATCAGTATTTAAAGACTTTCCACTGTCAAAAAATATTAGATTTGCTGTTCTTCAAAGTGATTAACCTTACCTTCCCTATATATTGTATTCCACCTGATGCCATTTTGCCCACTTCCTTAACCCGCCTTTGCGGACTGTTATGTACTCTTCATAGTTCAATATCCTAATAAACTTGTTTAAGTCATTATTGCAGATTGGAAATAGCTGATGCCCAACATTTGATGATCCTGGGCAGTTGGTAACTATATGTTAACTCGCTGCTGGCTATGACTCATAGGAACATAAGAATTAGGAGTACTAAAAGGCCATTCAGCCCCTCAAACCTTAACCACTTCTCAGCAAAATTATGGCTGATCTATCCCAGTCTTCAACTCCTCTTTTGTACCAGCTCATCATAGCCCTCAACTCCCCAAGTTTCCAAAAATCTGTGCAGCTCCTGTTTAAATATTTTCAGTGATCGAGTCTTCACAACTCTCTGTGGTAGAGAATTCCAGAAAATAACTTCCTTTGCACCTCGATTTTATGAGTGTTCTCTTATTCTGTAACTATGTTGCTAGTTTGAGATTCCCTCACTGGTGGAAACAACTTCTCACCATGTACCCTGTCAAGCCCCTCAGAATCTTGTTTATTTCAATAAGATCACCCCTTTTTCTTCTAAGTTCTAATGAATAAATTAGAAAAATAATAAATTAGAAAATTAAAGTCAGTCACATCATCCCAGGAATCAGTATATTGAATCGCTTTTGAACTGCCTCCAGTGGCCATTCGATCTTCTTAAATACGAGACTTAAAACTGTACACAGTATTCACAGTATCACCATCATCCTGTACAGTTGGAACAAGACTTCCCTATTTTTGAACTCCAAGCCCCTCGCAATAAAGACCAAAATTCCATTTCATTTCTTGATTACTTGCTGCGCCTGCATGCTAACTGTTGCTTTTTCATGCACAAGAACACCCAAGTCCCTCTGCGCTGCACTTTTTTTGGAGTCTCAGTCCATTTAAATAATAGTTTGCTTTTTGATTCTTCCTGAATGACTTCCTGATTTTTTTATATTAAACTCCATCTGTATCAATTCATCCGTATCCCCTTGCAGATTTCTTTATGTATTCGTCGCAATATTTATTCCTGCCTATATTTATATCATCAGCAAATCTGGGTACACTACATTCTGCTCCCTCCTCCAAGCTATTCATATAAACAGTAAATAATTGAGACCCTAGGACTGATCCTTGTGGCACTCCACTAGTTACATCTTTCAAACCTGAAAAAGACACTATTAATCTCAACTCTCTCCCATCCGCATGCCAACCAATCCTCACTCGATGTGAATACATTACCGTCAATACCATGAGCTCCCATCTTGTGCAATGATCTTTTATTTGGCACCTCATTGAATGTCTTCTGAAGATCCAAATGCACTCCGTCTACTGGTTCCCCTTTATCAACTCTTGCTTGTTATATCCTCAAAGATCTCTTGGCAAATTTCCATTTCACGGAACTTTGCTGTTTGATTGTGTGAAGCTTTTTAAAATGTCCTGCTATTTCCTTCTTTATTAATGGGCTCCAGCATATTCCCCAATGATCATAAAATCCTTCGTGTGGAAGCAGGCCATTCCGCCCATCAAGTCCACACTGACCCTCTCAAGATCATCCCACTCAGCCCCAACATGCCCCCTCCCCCTATCCCTGCATTTCCCATGTTTAACCCACCTAGCCTGCACACTATGGGGTAATTCAGCACAGCCAATCCACCTAACCTGCAGACTATGGCAGGAAACTGGAACACTTGGAGGAAATCCACACAGACACAGGAAGAAATGTGTAAACGCCACACAGACAATTAACTGAGCGTGGAATTGAACCTGTAACTGTGGTGTTGTGAGGCAGCAATGCTAACCACTGAGCCACTGTGATGGATGACAGATGTTAGATAAACAGGCCAATAGTTTCCTGCTTTCTACCTCCCTCCCTTCTATAACAGGGTGTCACTTTATTGGTTTTCCAATCTGCTGGAACACTCCCAGAATCCAGTATGTTCTGGAATATTTTGACCAATCCCTGCACTCTCTCTGCAGCCACTTCCTTTAAAACACTTGGTTACACGTTGTCAGGTCCTGGAGACTTCTCTGCCTTTTGTCCCATCAGTTTATCAAATACCTTGTCTCTCATAAGAGAAACTGTTGCAAGATCTTTCCTCCCACTGACATCTTGCTTATCTGTTATCTTTGAGATGGAGTGAGATATATATTTGTCATGTTACTAGCCATGCAGGTACTGCAATGTACTGTTTTGAAAAACAGTTTTTGATGCATTCTACAAATTTGTCTTCCATGTCACCCTCACTCATCCGATTTGTCCAGCCAATATTCGGATTATAATCACCCGCTAACAATTATAATGCCCTTTTGGACACACTTCCATTAATTTCAAATTTATACTCTGTCCTACAGTGAGGTATCTATTTGGAATCTGTCGAACCATTCTGACCCATGACTTTCTTCCCTTGCCATTCCTTACTTCAACCAAACTGATTCCACATCATGCATCTATATCACTACCCACACCCATTGTTAACAAAGCTCCTTACCTTTTTTCTTTTGCCTAATCTTCTGTAGCATTGAATGCTGTCGAATACTGAGTTCCTAGACTTAGTCACCTTGCACCCATGTCTCTGTAATAGCTGTCAAGTTATATTCATTTATTTCTGTTTGTACCTTCAACTCCTTTGTCTTGTAACAAATGCTGTGTGCTTTCAGATAAAAAGCCTTAAGCTTTGACTTTTTAACCATTTTATTACTTAGTTCGGGTCAGTTAGCACAGGTTTGCGATGCAGAGTGACGCTCACAGTGTAGATTTAATTTCGACACTGGCCGAGTTCCCCTCGACCTCTCCCCTCGCCCGAGGCATGGTGACCCTCAGGCTAAACCATCACCATGTCGTCTCTTCAGTAAGAGAGCAGTCCTGTGGTCTGGTAGGACTGTAGTGACTTTATTCTTACTCTGGTTTTAACTTCAGCTGAACTATTCTTCCTCCATTTTCTACCACATCCTGTCTCACTTTGATTATTGGCCACATGCATTCATTCCCAGATTAATATCGGTTTGTGTGTAGCTTGGCTGTGAGAGTTGCTGCCTGTTGGAAATACCTGATTCATTTCACATCATTGTGTGGACCGGGCTGTGGGAGTTCGGAGGAGTAAGGGGCAGTATCTTCACCCACAACAAACGGGCCTTGCTGAATGAAGTTTGTTACTGTGACTTTAACTTCCACTGACCGACCATCACTTCTCAACGATTTTTCTCCTTTAGTATTTCTGGGTGCTGGTCTTTTGCTGAGCCTTAGTTGGTGTTGGCGAGGCCAGTTACTCAACCATTGCCCCCACCATCATTGCTGACCTCTTTGTGGACGATGCAAGGACCTTGATGATCTCCATCTTCGACATTGCCATCCCAGTGGGAAGGTAAGTGTGCTCATGATGGATTTTCCTGAGTATATTATAATAATTTTAATAATGTCAAGATGTCTCAGTCAAAACCTATAAAATTCTAACAGGACTAAACAGGACAAACATAGGAAAGATGTTCCCAATGACCGGGGAGTACAAAAAAAAGAGGTCACAGATTAAGAATACGGGGTTGGCCATTTAGCACTGAGATGAGGAGAAATGTTTTCACCCAGAGAGTGGGGATCCTGTGGAATTCACTGCCACAGAAAGCAGTTGAAGCTAAGACATTGAATACTTTCAAGAAGGAGTTAGAGATAGTTCTTAGGGCTAACGGGTAGGGGGGAGAAAGCAGTACCACGACACTGAGATGCTGGATCAGCCGTGATCCTAATGGAGCAGGCCCCAAATGCTGAATGGCCTACTCCTGCTCCTATTTTCTGTGTGTCTGTGGTCTCTTTGGGAATAGAACAAAGCAAAACAACTTGGCTTAGACTCCAACAGCTCGAGCCGTAGAACCTTCTGGAAGGTTCTCACAGCATCGCTGCGTTCCTTAATTAGGCAGAGTAACCAGAGGTGGTGTGGAACTCGTTCACCAGTGGGACTGATGTCGACGGGTGTCTGTGCCAACTGGAGTGCCCACCAGGAATGATGGGGATGGGTAACATAGCACCAGCCTGGCTCACCACTTGGACAACTGGAAACCGGAAGCTCCGATCCAACCACCCACACCTTCACAAGGCAATACTAACATCATGATTTTAAATGGGAGGAGTGACTGGGCTCACCCCTCCCCACATGCCCAACCATTCTACACTACAGATCTACAAATTCAAAATAATCTACATTGTTGAGTGTTTCTGATACACCTTCTAAAGTGATGAGAGAAACCATCACCAGAGGTAATCAAAATAAGGGCAGCACAGTGGCTCAGTGGTTAACAAAGCTGCTTCATAGTGCCAGGAACTTGGGTTCGATTCCAATCTTGGGTGACTGTCTGTGCGGAGTTTGCACATTCTCCCTGTGTCTGCGTGGGTTTCCTCCGGGCGCTCCGGTTTCCTCCCACAGTGCAAAGATGTGCAGGTTTGGTGGATTGGGCATGGGAAATGCAGGGTCACAGGGGGGTAAGTCTGGGTGGGATGCTCTTCAGAGGGTTGGTGTGGACTTGATGAGCTCCAGCCTGCTTCCACGCTGTCGGGATTCTATAATTCTAAGGTACTTACCCAGGAGGGCCAAAGAATGGTCAGAATGTGGAACTCTACCACAGTTTAAGTGAACGGTACAGACCTATCGAAGATGAAAGTAGACCAACCCTCAATGGCAAATTTAAAACATGGGAAGGAGGCTTGAGTGGAGCATTCAGCATGAGCTGGTGGGCTGAATAGCCTGTTTTTGTGCTATCTATCTGATGTAATCAGCTTCACAACTTGCAAGTTCTGTGACCAAAGGAGAGTGAAGTTTGATGGGACTCCATCTGCATTTTCTTCATAATTCCTCTTTATGACCTTAGAGGAGTCAACACCAGCAAAATAACAAATTGTGTTTTTGGTGGTATAACACTGACCATCTTAAAACAAAACAATTTATCATCAATGACGAGACTGGAACACAATGCAATGTTGTCTGTTGTGTCCTGCTCAAGGCCAGGTCCTATCTCAAATTCTTCAGCTGTTTCGATGGGGAAGAGTAGCTGAGTTGGTTTCTCATTAGGTTCCTCACAGCTTTTATCTTTGGACAAATATCTGACAATGGGGCTGTCACCAAGATGTTAGAGTCTCAATCTCTTTTACAATGGGGACAATCCCAACCAGTGAGTATAAATTTCTCCATTGGACGTCAACTCAGTATTGAGCCCTGGTCAAATAGAAAATCGCTTCATGCAATCCAAATGCTTTTCTCCATCTCAAACATTTGACAGATTTAAACAAAATAAGCAGATGGAAGGATTTGCATACAAAGGTAAAATAAAGAACTGCAGATCCTGGGTATCTGAAGCAGAAGCAAAAATTTCTGTTTTTGTTTACAAATGAATGAATGTCTTTATCACAGTTTTCATAGTTTTTAATTTTCAACAAAGCAAGTGGCTACAACTCATTCCATAAATTGACGTCAACCAAAAAAGGTCGTACAGCATGGAAACAGGCCCTTTGGCCCAATTTGTCCATGCTGGCCAGGTTTCCTAAACTGAACTATTCCCATTTGCCTGCATTTGGCCCATATCCCTCTTAAACCTTTCCTATCCATGTCCATGTCCAAATGTCTTTTAAATGTTGCCATTGTACATGCCTCTACTACTTCCTGTGGCAGCTTGTTCACTACACTCACCACCCTCTACGTGACATGAAAAAGTTGCGCCTCGAGTCCTTTTTTTAAATCTTTCCTCTCTCGCCTTAAACTTATGCTGTCTAGTTTTGGACTCCCCTACCCTGAAGAAAAGATCTTGGCTATTCACGCTATCCATGCACCGCACCTCCTCCCCTCCCCCCACCACCAATGATTTTATAATCGTCTATGAAGCTCACCCCTCAGGTACAAATGTAGGCATCACTTGTCCTCTGTCGAAGTCCCAGGACCTTGGTGGATATGTAGGACTGTGAATCTATTTCCTACAAGCAGTGGCCACTCTACAATGAGATATGTTTGACTCCTTTAATTAGAATTGGCTGCATTGGTTGGTGAATGTTCTCCACAGTTGGTGACTTTCGGAGACTGTGGGGGTAATGGTGATGGTCAGCATGACTGGCGTCATTGACCAAGAGGGGTGTAAACAGTCAAATAAAAAGACATGTGTTTGTTAATGAGTTCAGCTTCAGATGGAGTCCAGCTTTCTGCCATTGAAACAACTGATTTACGCTGGGAGGAGGAACGTGGCAGAATTCCGAGGTGAGGCGGTCAAAGGGGTTGTTGGACAGAATGAACTTTGCTAAATTGAAGTGTTGAGATATTACAGAGTGAAACTGTTTTATTTGTTCTGTTGCAGTGGTCTGGGTTACATCCTTGGATCTGGCGTAATGAAACTATCTGGCAACTGGCACTGGTCAATGAGGGTAAGACCAAATGTGTAATCAATGGTTACTGTTGTGGTATAATCCTTACAGGACTTCTACACTGTGGGCTGCATGGTGGCTCAGTGGTTAGCACTGCTGCCTCACAGTACGAGGGTCTCCAGTTTGGATTCCACCCTCAGGCGACTGCGAATTCTACACAGACATTCTTCCTGTGTCTGCGTGAGTTCCCTCCAGGTGCTGCGGTTCTATCCCACAGTCCAAAGATGTGCAGTTTAGGTGGATTGGCTGTGCTAAATTGCCCATAGTGTCTGGGGATAGGTGGATTGGCCATGGGAAATGCAAGGCTACAGGGATAGGATAGGGGAATGAGTCTGGGTGGGATGTTCTTCAGAGGGTCAGTATGGCCTCGATGGGCTGAATGACCTGGTTCTCCACTGTAAGGATTCTATGATTTTGTCATGACTCACAGTGAAATCAAGCAATGTGCCTCCAACACAAGAGCAGAATCCTGATTTGGATCCATCGCCTCAGTGCAGAGGCCCCATCAGGGAGCAGGGGAATGTAGAATTGGAAACACTATTGGTTCATGCTGATTTTGTATATGGGTGTGAAATAGGAAATAGGGGCAGGAGTAGGCCACTCAGCCCGTCGAGCCTCCTCCATCATTCTAGTTCTTGGCTGACGAAGTAGGAATGTCTCACTGCAGTTATACAGGGCCTGGGTGAGACCACAACTGGAGTATTGTGTGCAGTTTTGGTCTCCCTGCTTGAGAAAGAATATACTTGTCATAGAGTGAGCGCAGAGGAGGTGTACCAAGCTGATAGCTGGAATGGCAGGACTTTCCTATGAAGAGAGGTGATGGCGTAGCGGTATTATCGCTGGACTGTTAATCCAGAGACCCAGATAACATTCTGGGGTCTGAGTTTGAATCCCACCATGGCATATGGTGGAATTTGAATTCAATAAATATCTGGAATTAAGAATCTAATAATGACCATGAATCCATTCCAGATTGTTGAAAAAACCCATCTGGTTCACTAATGCCCTTTAGGGAAGGAAACTGCCATCCTTACCTGGTCTGGACTACATGTGACT
>NW_025970162.1:0-12786 GCF_021869965.1 Rhincodon typus | reverse complement strand
GGCAGGCAGAGGGGGACAGGCAGGCAGAGGGGGACAGGCAGGCAGAGAGACAGGCAGGCAGAGAGACAGGCAGGCAGAGAGACAGACAGGCAGAGAGAGACACAGAGAGAGAGGTGGGGGTCACAGGTGTGCCACTGCACGCATGAGGTTGTTACTCAACAGACAGATTCTCCCTCCGGTGTCTCAGGACCCCCTCCATCGCCCTTCCTCACCCCCGGTCTGTCCAGCAGTCACTGCCCCGCCACCATTGAAACGGTTTAGGGAAAAGAAAAGTTATTAAACCCAAGCGGAGGCCTTCTTGTAGCACAGAGGTAGTGCCCCTGCCCCTGGACCAAGTGACCCAGGTTCAAGTCCCACCTGCTCCGGAGGCCTGTAGAAACATCTCTGAGGGGGTTGATTAGAAAAAGAGGTTAAATGAAATAATTTAAACTAAAGTGGAGACGTCGGTCACCTCTCTGTGTAACACGCTGTCACGAGAGCGAGAGAGGGTTCAGATGAAATTTACCAGGATGTTGCCAGAAACGGAGGGATCGAGTTATAAGGAGAGGCTGGATAAGCTGAGACGTTTTCCCCCCAACCCTGTGTCCTTAGAGGTCTATAAAATCATGAGAGGCATACATAAGGTAGATAGCCGACAGCTTTTCCCCAGGGTAGGGGAGTCTAAAACTAGAGGGGCATGGGTTTACTGTGAGAGGGGAGAGATACACAAGAGTCCAGAGGGACAATTTTTTTCCACACAGAGGGAGGTGAGTATCTGGAATGGTCTGCCAGAGGTAGTGGTGGAGGAGAGTACAGTTTTGTTATCTAAGAAACGTTTGGACAGGTACATGGATGGGATAGGTTTGAGGGGATATGGACCAAACGCAGGGTAAATGGGTCTAGTTTCACTGTGAAAACTGGGCGGCATGGGCCGAAGGGCCTGTTTCCATGCTGTACGTCTCTATGAGGCCATGGCTGAGAGACTGAGGAAACCACGTCTGCACTCTCTTAAGAGTCAAGGAGTGATCTTAACTGAATCTCGCAAAATTCTCACAGGGCATGACAGGGAAGATGCAGACAGAAGATTTCTCCTCAGATTGAGAGTCTGTTTCCAGCTCTTGGCCCATAGCAATGGAGAGGGGGTGTGGGGATCTGATTGAAACTTACAGAATACTGAGAGGCCTGGATAGAGAGGACGTGGAGAAGATGTTTCCACGGGTAGGAGAGACTAGGACCCTGGGGCACAGCCTCAGAGCAAAGGGACTGAGATGGGGAGGAATTTCTTCAGCCAGAGGGTGGGGTGACTCTGTGGAACTCATTGCCTCAGAGGGCTGTGGGGCGGCCAAGTCATTGAGCCTATTTAAGACAGAGATAGAGAGCTTCTATCGGGGTGGGGGTGGTAAGGGTTATGGGGAGAATGGCAGGAGAACAGGCTTGAGAAATGGCGGAGCAGGCTCGATGGGCCGAACGGCCTAATTTGGCTCTAACGGCCAATGCAGGTGAATCTCTAAGTGTTGTTAAAGTGAGAGTGTGAATTCCAGACAGCCACTACCCTGATCATTTCTCACACCTCTATCAAGTTTCGTACTGTTCCCATCATGACCTCCTTGTCCTCGCACTCGGCGCCTTGGCTAATGAAGGCGAGGGTCACAAATTCTCTCCTGCAGTGATCGGATCCTATTGACCGAGATCCCCGATTGAGGTTGTTAAACTGGGCCAATCGGGGAGCCCTGGCTGACAAGGAAGAGTCAGAGAGTCTCCCAGAGCTGGCGGATCAGAGCCCATGTACTGTGTAGTGTGAATAAGGGGCGACTTGGTGACCAGACGCTGTCCCTCTGTGCAGTTGTGTCACCTTCGATTACCGGCTGACCTGGGCACACCAAGGTGCCTCTAATCTTCCGCACCGCCCATTCACTGTACCATCTCTTGCCGTGCTAGCCCGCCCCGACTTGGCGCTACCGTGCCCAGACAACCCTCCTGCACCGCCTTCACTGTCTACCACGCCAACTGTTGCTGTGCCCTCTGCCAACCTCCCCCCTTTACGTCAGCACCACGACCTGCAAGAGCAGAGGGGCTGGGGGGGGGAAGCCTGGGATCGGGAGGTAGATCCCCAGGGGACCCACACCTTGCAGTGTGCCATCGGACCCCAGCTCGTCGGCTGTGCTTCACCAACCAGGGGGCTATCGGTAAGGGGGTGGATCTCGGTTAGAGACGCAGGGAGGGCACAGACCATAAGGCACGCCGAACAAAGCAAAGGCTTTACAAAAAAAAAAATGCTACCGTTAAGGCGATAGGAGAGTCTTGTGCCATCCCGAAGAGGCATGCCTTCCGTGACCTGTGGAGACACAACAGGAGGGACATTCCAATGGGAGCGGCCGATTCACACGGGTCTCTGAGCACCAGCACAGGCTGGTCAGACTGATCAGGCCTAGCCCCCAGCTGTGAATACCGCGCACGTCACACATCGCCCGGGATTTGATTTATTATTGCCACATACATTCCGCTACAGAATGGAAGCAGGCTATTCGGCCCATTAAGTCAACACCGACCCTTTCAAGATCACCCACGACCACCCCACAACACTAACTAAGGCCAATCCACCCTAACCTGCACATCCCTGGGCACTATGGGACAATTTAGCACGGCCAATCCACCCTAACCTGCACATCCCTGGACACTATGGGACAATTTAGCACGGCCAATCCACCCTAACCCGCACATCCCTGGGCACTATGGGGTAATTTAGCACGGCCAATCCACCCTAACCTGCACATCCCTGGGCACTATGGGGCAATTTAGCACGGCCAATCCACCCTAACCTGCACATCCCTGGGCACTATGGGGCAATTTAGCACGGCCAATCCACCCTAACCTGCACATTCCACAGCTGCCCCTCCAGTCCGTTTCAAACTCTCCAGTTGGGATGCCAACTCCCACCTCTGAAGCACTGGCACAGACCGTGGGAGGTGCCCCGCTCCCCCCCACCCCCAGGCTCTCTCAAAGACGGCCGCACCACTTACCATCCCCTCCCCCGAGTGGCCTGACCTACCTGGCCAAGGGGGAGCATGTAGAGCGCAGCCTGCAGGCCGAACCAGGCCAGAACCAGCAGGAAGGAGCCCAGGTCCCAGAGCTCGGTCAGGGGTGGCAGGGGAGACGGCAGACTGAAGACACTCGCTGCCTCAGAGCGACAGGAGAGCAGCAGGAGCAGGACGGTACAAGGCAGCAGTGCCAGGAGGATCAGCGCGCCTGTTCCAGGGGGAGAGAGAGAGAGAGAGAGAGACAGAGACAGAGAGAGAGACAGAGACAGAGAAAAAAAAGGAGAGACAGAGAGCGAGAGAGACAGACAGAGTGAAAAAGGAGAGACGGGGAGAGAGAGAGACCGAGACAGAGTGAAAAAGGAGAGAGAGAGAGCAAGAGACAGAATGAAAAAGGAGAGAGAGAGAGAGAGAGAAAGGAGACAGAGAGAGAGACAGAATGAAAAAGGAGAGAGAGAGAGAGAGAAAGGAGACAGAGAGACAGAGAGAGAAAAAAAGGACAGAGAAAGACAGAGAAAAAGGAGAGAGACAGACACAGAGAGAAAAAGGAGGAGACAGAGAGAGAGAAAAAGGAGAGAAACAAAACAACTTCACTCATGTAGACCCTCAGTCAAGCCATCCCCTCATCAGCCCCCAAATCCATCTCTGCTTCTCTCCTCAGCTCCCAACACTCGCTGCACATCACATCCTCTCGAATTTACTTCACAATCTCGGGCTCATCGTCACACTGAATCCATCGGGGTCAGTGATGGCTTTTCAGGAAGGGAAGGGAAGGGAAATCTGCCAACCTTGCCCAGTCTGGTCTAGGTCTACATGTGACCCCAGGCCCTGCAGCAAATGGGTTTACTCATAACACTCGCTCTGAAATGGTCCAGTGAGCCACTCAATTCCAGGGCAATTAATGCTGACCGAGCTAACAATGCCCACATCCCATGAATGTTTATTGTTAAAAATTACCACTGAATTCCCCCCCACTATTAAAATCATTGACCAGAAACTCAACTGAAACAACCATACAAACACCACGGCTACGAGAGCAGGTCAGGGGCTGGGAATCCTGCAGCAAGGAACTCACCTCCTGACTCCCTCCCAAAGCCTGTCCCACCATCTCCAAGGCCCAAGTCAGGAGTGTGAGGGAATACTCCCCACTTGCCCCTGGATGGGGGCAGCTCCAACAACACTCAAGAAGCTCGACACCATCCAGGATAAAGCAGCTCCCGCTTTGATTGGCACCACATCCACAAACATCCCACTCCCTCCACCCACCGACGCTCAGTTGCAGCAGTGTGTACCATCTACAAGACGCCCTGCAGCAACTCACCGAGGCTCCTTAGACAGCACCTTCCAAACCCACCACCACTTCCATCTAGAAGGACAAGGGGCAGCAGATACATGGGAACACCACCCCCTGCAAGTTCCCCTCCGAACCACTCCCCATCCCGACTGGGAAATATATCGGCCGTTCCTTCAGTGTCGCTGGGTCAGAATCCTGGAATTCCCTCCCTAAGGGGCATTGTGGGTCTACCCACAGCACATGGACTGCAGCGGTTCAAGAAGGCAGTTCCCCACCACGTTCCTAAGGGGGCAGTTAGGGACAGGAACAATAAACGCTGGGCCCAGACAGTGACGCCCACATCCCACAAACAAACTGAGAAAAAACGAAGTCCCAACTCCTATACTCAATGCACTGACCAATAAAGGCAAGCGTACCAAACACCTTCTTTACCACCCTGCTACTCTACTTTCAAGAAGCTATGGACCTGTATACATCACACAGACCCTGAAAGCCCGTGTCAACTGCATTATCCTGTAGCTCAGAAGTGACCAGCGAGGCTTAGCAACCCTCACACAGTCGGAAGGACCCAACATATGGATCTCAAGAATGGTTTCAGGAAACCCCTCAGCATCAAGGGTCGTGAGATCCTGTCTTCAGGCTCTGACTCAGGAGAAATGACATCGGCTGGAGCCCACCTTGTGTTGCTAGGCAGCGCGCCTCCCTCAGCATCACAGGCTAGAGCAGTCGTGGCTGTCTTATAAGGATAAGCGCGTGCCCAGGGAATTCTCTATCTGCGACCCTACCCCCACCCTCAGCACTTTGTCCAACGTCTTCTGTCCAAAGGAAGCTCACATGCCCCCGTTATCTGCGCGTATCTGCAAAGTAACGTGGTACAGCGGGATAGAAGAGAAGAAATAAGGAGAGCTTGCAAGAAAGACAAGGTGATAATCGTGGGAGATTTTAATCTACGTACCTCTCTAATACTAGGGGGGGTTGCATGCGTTTAAGGTGAGAGGGGCAAAGTTCGAAGGAGATGTGAGGGGCAAGTTTTTTTACACAGAGTGTGGTAGGAGTCTGGAACGCGCTGCCAGCTGATGGTAGTGGAGGCAGATACAACAGGGGCATTTAAGGGGCTTTTAGATAAGCGCATGAATATGCAAGGAACGGAGGGATATGGACCAAGGGCAGGCAGGAGGTATTAGTTTCATTTGATTTGATTTGATTTATGATTCTCACATGGACCCAGGCACAGTGAAAAGTTTTGTTTTGCGGGCAGTACAGGCAGATCATAACATACAAAGATCACAGGGTGATAGGACAGAGTGAGGAATATGATGTTACTGCTGCAAAAAAGGTGCACAAAAATCACCATTAGATTTGAGATTTGAGAGGTCCAAGGTCTATAGGAATAGTGCCAGAAGACTGGAGACGAGCAAATGTTGTCCCCTTGTTCAAGAAGGGGAGTAGAAACAACCCTGGTAATTATAGACCAGTGAGCCTTACTTCGGTTGTGGGTAAAGTGTTGGAAAGGATTATAAGAGATAGGATTTATAATCATCTAGAAAGGAATAATTTGATTAGGGATAGTCAACACGGTTTTGTGAAGGGTAGGTCGTGCCTCACAAACCTTATTGAGTTCTTCGAGAAGGTGACCAAACAGGTGGATGAGGGTATAGCGGTTGATGTGGTGTATTTGGATTTCAGTAAAGCGTTTGATAAGGTTCCCCACGGTAGGCTATTGCAGAAAATACGGAGGCATGGGATTGAGGGTGATTTAGCGGTTTGGATCAGAAATTGGCTAGCTGTAAGAAGACAGAGGGTGGTGGTTGATGGGAAATGTTCATCCTGGAGTTCAGTTACTAGTGGTATACCTCAAGGATCTGTTTTGGGGCCACTGCTGTTTGTCATTTTTATAAATGACCTGGATGAGGGCGTAGAAGGATGGGTTAGTAAATTTGCGGATGACACCAAAGTCGGTGGAGTTGTGGATAGTGCGGAAGGATGTTGCAGGTTACAGAGGGACATAGATAAGCTGCAGAGCTGGGCTGAGAGGTGGCAAATGGAGTTTAATGTGGAAAAGTGTGAGGTGATTCACTTTGGAAGGAGTAACAGGAATACAGAGTACTGGGCTAATGGTAAGATTCTTGGTAGTGTGGATGAGCAGACAGATCTCGGTGTCCATGTGCATAGATCACTGAAAGTCGCCATCCAGGTTGATAGCGTTGTTAAGAAGGCGTACGGTGTGTTATATTTTAGTGGTAGAGGGATTGAGTTTCGGAGCCATGAGGTCATGTTGCAGCTGTACAAAACTCTGGTGCGGCCGCACTTGGAGTATTGCGTACAGTTCTGGTCACCGCATTATAGGAAGGATGTGGAAGCATTGGAAAGGGTGCAGAGGAGATTTACCAGGATGTTGCCTGGTATGGAGGGAAGGTCTTATGAGGAAAGGCTGAGGGACTTGAGGCTGTTTACGTTAGAGAAAAGAAGGTTAAGAGGTGACTTAATAGAGACATACAAGATGATCAGAGGATTAGATAGGGTGGACAGTGGGAGCCTTTTTCCTCGGATGGTGATGGCTAGCACGAGGGGACATAGCTTTAAATTGAGGGGTGATAGATATAGGACAGATGTCAGAGGTAGGTTCTTTACTCAGAGAGTAGTAAGGGCGTGGAATGCCCTGCCTGCAAAAGTAGTAGACTCGCCCACTTTAAGGGCATTTAAATGGCCATTGGATAAACATATGGATGATAATGGAATAGTTTAGGTTAGATAGGCTTCAGATTGGTTTCACAGGTCGGCGCAACATCGAGGGCCGAAGGGCCTGTACTGCGCTGTCATGTTCTATGTCCTATGTTCTATCAGAAGTCTAACGACACTGGGGTAGAAATCGTTTGGGCACAACATTGTTGGCAAAGGGGCCTGATCCTGTACTGTTCTGACTTCTACGTACCCATTGACTGGAAGAGTCAGAAGGACGAGATTGGCAAAGATAAAGCTGTTATTGGTCACAAATTCTGAGAATAGCATGTTCAGGAACCAACCATAAAGCAGTCTAGGCCAGTCCGTGCAATGTACAATGAGGTAGGATTGATTAATGATCTCACAGTATAAGTATCACGAGGTAGTTGCGACCATAAAATGACTGAATTTTACGTTCAGTCCGAGGATGAGATAAAGTGGGTCCGAGACAATTTGTTAAACTTTAAATAAGTGGAATTCATCTTTTATTCATTCTTAGAATGTGGGCATTGCCAAATGATGATGGTTTCATGGTCATTATTAACCTAGTTTCATGATTGAAGGCACAGAAGTAGAGCCAACTAAAGTGAATTAGCAAGTTAAGTTAAAGGACAGGTCAATGGGAACAGAGCAGCTGACCTTTCAGGTATTTTTTCAGAATTGGAACTTTGCAATGAATAAGCAAAATTTGAAGGGACAGAGTGTGGTTACTTAGAGTCATAGAGTCACACAGCATGGAAACAGACCCTTCGGCCCAACCAGTCCGTGCCGAACATAATTCCCAAACTAAACTAGTCCCACCTGCCTGCTCCTGGCCCATATCCCTCCAAACCTTTCCCTATTCATGTCCTTATCCAAATGTCTTTTAAACGTTGTAACTGTACCCCTTCCTCTGGAAGTTCATTCTACACACGAGAACGATTAAAGATAGTATCAATCGTTAAAAAAAACATAAATATGTGCAAACACAGGTGACCGATTAGAAGATTGGGGCGAATACTTAAAAAAATGCAGTAAATGATCCAAAAATTAATGAAGTGGTACAAATTGGAGTTTGAGAGAAAGCTAGCTTGAAGTATAAAAGAAACAGCAAGAGTTTCCATACATATTTGAAAAAGAGCTAACTCAGCGAGCGTTGGTCCTACAGAAAATGACACTGAGAATTAATAATCAGTTTTCACAAGCAACATCCCAGAAATGGCTCTAAATCAAGAACTGGAAAAGGAACTGAGGAAAATCGTGATAGCCAGAGAAATGATACTAAGCAAATCGTTGGAGGCGCAAGTTCTTGGGTTCTGATGGACTTTATCTCAACCTTCTAAATGAAGTGAATTGTGAGACAGTTGATGCATTGGTTTTAATTTTCTAAAGGTCCCCTCCAAGCCGCTCATCATCCTGACTTGGAAATATATTGCCTATTTTCTTTCCTGTCGCTGGGGTGGCTCAGTGGTTAACACTGCTGCCTCACAGAGTCAAGATTCCACCTTCGGGTGACTGCCTGTGTAGAGTTTGCACATTGTCCCCACGTCTGTGTGGGTGCACTCTGGTTTCCTCCCAAGGTCCAAAGATGTGCAGGTTAGGGTGGATTGGCCGTACTAAATTGTCCCATAGTGTCCAGGGATGTGCAGGTTAGGGTGGATTGGCCGTGCTAAATTGTCCCATAGTGTCCAGGGATGTGTAGGGTAGGGGGATGGGTCTGGGTGGGTGCTCTGAGGGTCGGTGTGGACTTGTTAGGCCGAAGAGCCTGTTTCCACAATGTAGGGATTCTATGCAAAATACAATAATAAAGGGAATAGATAAGATAGAAGCAGGGAGGTTGTTCCCACTGGGGGGTGAAACTTGAACGAGGGGGGCATAGCCTCAAAATAAGGGGGGAGCAGATTTAGGACTGAGCTGAGGAGGAACTTCTTCACTCAAAGGGTTGCGAATCTGTGGAATTCCCTGCCCAGTGAGGCTACCTCGTTGAATGTTTTTAAGGCAAAGGTAGATTTTTGAGCAGTAAAGGGACTAAGGGTTAGGGTGAGCGGGTGGGTAAGGGGAGCTGAGTCCATGAGAAAGATCAGCCGTGATCTTATTGGATGGGGGAACAGGCTGGAGGGGCCGAATGGCTCGCTCCTGCCCTTTTTTCTTATGGTCCTATAAATGTGCGTTTCTCATGTTTGCAAGTGCAATGTGTGATGTGCTACTGGAATCACTACTGGGGCCTCAACTCTTTGAAATGTAAATAACTGACTTGGATGAAGGGACAGACAGTATTGCTGTTACATGCCGATGACAAGCTGGGCTTGCATATGCTGGAGTTTGGAATAGTCTGCAGTGAGTTGGTTGAAAGGTGTAAGATGCTGAGGGGTTTTCATAAGGAGGGTGTGGAGAGGACGTTTTCTCCTGTGGAAGAATCTGGAACGAGGAGTCACAGCTTAAAACCAGGCGTTCCACCATTAAAAACCAACATCGAGTGATCTATGTTCTGTCAGAGAATTGGCGAGACTTTGGAACACTTTTCTCGAAAGGGTGGTGAAAGCAGAGTCTTTGAATATTTTTAAATTCGAGGTGAATCGATTCATTTAAGCAAGAGGGTGAAAGGCTATATGTCAAGGCAGGAATACGGGTTTGAGTTCGACAGATCAGTCGTGATGTTATTGAGATGTTATAGGCCCCTTGGGGCCTACTTATAGAGTCATAAGGCACGGAAACAGACCCTTCAGTCCAACCAGTCTGTGCTGACCATAATCCCAAACTAATCTAGGCCCACCTGCCTTTTCTTGGCCCATATCCCTCTAAATGTTTCGTATCCATGTACTTATCGAGTGTCCTCGACCAGGCCCGACAACCCCAACATCGAGGCACTGAAACCCCCACCCCACCTCCTCGATCGGCTGTGATGGGCTGGGCACATCGCCCACACGACCGACACGAGACTCCCCGAGCAGCTGCTCTACTCCCAGGTCCGAAACGCCAGGCAAGCCCCAGGTGGGCAGAGGAAGCGCTTCAGGGATACCCACAAGGCCTCACTGGGGAAGTGCGGCATTCCCACAGACACCCGGGAATCGCTGGGCCAAAGTGGAGGAGGAGGAGCATCCGGGAAGGCATGGGAATTGCCGTCGGGAAAAAGCGGAAGCCGGGCGAAAGCAGCGTAAGGAGCGCGCTGCCGTGCCAACGCCCTGCTTCCCCCTTCCCACAACCACCTTCTGCTCCAAGTGTAACAGAGCCTGTGGTAGCCATATTGGTCTGTACAGCCACCTATGGACTCACCCTGAGAGGGGAAAGGGAGTCATCCTCGTCTGCAAGGGACCACCAGTGAATGATGTTGACATATCCAAATGTCTTTTAAACATTGTAACTGTACCCACATCCATCACTTCCTCTGGAAGTTCATTCCACACATGAACCACCCCCGTGTAAAAAATTTTCCCCTCGTGTCTTTTTTACATCTTTCTCCTCTCGCCTTAAAAATATACCCCCTGGTCTTGAAATCCCCCACCCTAGGGAAAAGACACCCACCATTCACTTTATCCATGCCCCTCATGATTTTATAAACCTCTATAAGGTCACCCCTCAACCTCCTACGCTCCAGGGAAAATAGCCCCAGCCTATCCAGCCTCCCATTATAGTGCAAATCCTCCATTCATGCTCCTGAGTTGTATGGTCATCTCTGACGTATATAAAATGTGCACATTTACATGTCGAAAGAAAAACGCCAGTGACCCATTTTCTTCCTCGTGGCCTAAAGATGACCAGGAGATCCACAGTAGCGGACAACGTAGAAGATTACCTCAGAGTACAGCGGGACCTTGATTAGATGGGCCGATGGGCCGAGGAGAGGCTGACACAGTTTAATTGTTGCATTTTGGTAGGACTAATCAGGGCAGGACTTATACACTTAATGGTAAGGTCCTGGGGAGCGTTGCTGAACAAAGCGATCTTGGGGTGCAGGTTCATAGTTCCTTGAAAGTGGATTCTCAGGTAGACAGGGCGGTGAAGAAGGCATTTGGTACACTTACCTTTATTGGCCAGTGCATTGAGTATAGGAGTTGGGAGGGTCATGTTGCGGCTGTACAGGACATTGTTGAGGCCACTTTTGGAATACTGCGTTCAATTCTGGTCTCCCTGCTGTAGGAAAGATGTTGTGAAACTTGAAAGGGTTCAGATTTGTGATGATGTTGCTGGGGTGGGAGGGTTTGAGCTATAGGGAGAGGCTGGGGCTATTCTCCCTGGAGGCTGAGGGGGTGACCTGATAGAGGTTTATAAAATCATGAGGGGCTTGGATATGGTAAATAGACAGGGTAGCGGGGTTCAAAACTAAAGAGGCATAGGTTTAAGGTGAGTGGGGAAAGATTTAAAAGGGACCTGAGGGGCAACTTTTTCACTCAGAGGGTGGTGCGTGTATGGAACGAGCTGCCAGAGGAAGTGGTGGAGGCTGGTACAATGACAACATTTAAAAGGCATCTGGATGGGTATATGGATAGGAAGGGTTTAGAGGGATATGGGCCAAATGCTGGCAAATGGGACTGGATGGATTTACGATATCTGGTCGGCACGGACGAGATGGACCGAAGGGTCTGTTTCCGTGCTGTGTGACTCTATGACGCTGTATGTGAATTGATGGGCTGACTCGCTGTGACCTTCAGGCCTTCACCCCCAGCCCACCCACCATGTCTGTCTGATAATACAGTGAGATAGCAGCAACAGTTATACAAGATTCAGGGCAGCATTTCCATCATCCTGCTTTGCTTCCTTGTCCCCCTTGCAGTTGCTTATTACCTGTCAAATCCATATTCAAGTCAATCAAGGAATGAGCCTATATCAAAATCAGAGCCAGTGACTCTGAACCACCCCTGAAAGAAAACCTTACCCAAGCTTATGTAGAGTCATTGATACATATATCACGGAAACAGACCCTTCGGTCCATCTCGTCCATGCTGACCAGATATCCTAAACGAATCTAGTCCCCTTTGCCAGCATTTGGCCCATATCCCTCTAAACCCTTCCTATTCATGTACCCATCCAGATGCCTTTTAAATGTTGTCATTGTACCAGCCTCCACCACTTCCTCTGGCAGCACGTTCCATACACGCACCACCCTCAGTGTGAAAAAGTTGCCCCTCAGGTCCCTTTCCCCCTCTCACCTTAAACCTATGCCCCTCTAGTTTTGGACTCCCCTACCCTGGGGGAAAAGACGCTGGCTGTTCACCCTATCCATGCCCCACAGGATTTCGTAAACTTAGCGAAAGTCTTTTCCCTGGGGTGGGGGAGTTCAAAACTAGAGGGGCATAGGTTTAAGGTGAGAGGGGGAAAGGGATCTGAGGGGCAACCTTTTCGAGCAGAGGGTGGTGCGTGTAAGGTACGAAATACCAGAGGAAGTGGTAGATGCAGGTACAACTACAACATTTATAAGACATTTAGACAGACGCACAAATAGGAAAGGTTTAGAAGGATCAGGGCTAAAGGCAGGATAGGGAGATTAGTCTAGGTTGGGTAACTTGGTCGGCTTGGATGAGTTGGACCGAAGGGGCCTATTGTGAGCATGACCCCTGGCTGGTAGTTCTTTCCCCATAACAGGGCAATTCCGCTGCCTTTGGTTCCAAATGATCTGATTGGACATGAAGAGGAGCATAGCCTGAGGAAGTGGTGGAGGTTGGTACAAGGTTTCTGGACAGGAATATGAACATGGAAATCTCAGAGCCAAACCTTTTACCCTTCGGGCAATGCTGAGGACACTGGGGTGGTCTGCACATGTGCACGGATGTTGGAGATTAT
>NW_025970161.1:0-12787 GCF_021869965.1 Rhincodon typus | reverse complement strand
CCACTCACCCGCATGGGCGCTTCTGACATGTCCTCCTCCTTTCTCAACCAAGGACTCTCCATCAGTTATACAGGGCACTCAGCCATGTTTGACCCATTTCCTGTACTTCTGCCCTCATCCTTTTGTCTCCATCCCAGAATGATAGGACTCCCCCTATCACCACTTTCCACTCCACCAGCCTCTGCATTCAAAGGACCATCCTCCACCATTTTTTTTTCTTTAATCATTCATGGGATGAGGGGGTCGCTAGCTAGGCAGCATTTATTGCCCATCGTAATTGCCCAGAGGACAGTTAAGTGTCAAACATATTGCTGTGGGTCTGGAGTCATATGTAGGCCAGACCAGGTAAGGATGGCAGTTTCCTTCCCTAAAGGACATTAGTGAACCAAGTGGGTTTTTCCAACAATCGACAATAGATTCATCATTAGACTCTTAATTCCAGATATTTATTGAATTCAAATTTGACCATCTGCCAGGGTGGGATTCGAACCCAGGTACCTAGGACATTATCTCGGTCTCTGGATTAACAGTCCAGCGATAATACCACTAGGACATCCCCTCCCCAACTGTGATCTTCCGCAGAATACCACAAACAAGAACATCTTTCCCTTCCTTGTCAGCATTCTGCAAGGACTATTCCCTCCATGACAACTTGGCCAACTTCTCCATCACACCTAATACTTCCTCATCCTCTACACTCCTCTATGACACCTTCCCATGTACTTGTCTTTTATACCTCCTCAGTGTCCAAGGTGCAAACACCTTTCTACCAGAGGGTGGTTGATATCTGGCTTAAGGCAGAGGTAGATAGATTCTTGGTTCCCAAGGAGATGAAAGATTATCAGGGATATGCAAGAATGTAGAGTTGAGGTTAAAATCAGATTAGTCATGTTTTTATTGAATGGCCAAGTAGCCTGCTTTTGTTCCTTGTTCGAATATTTGTACTTTCCTGAAGCAGCAGCAATTTACTTATCCTTCTTTCAATCTATTTTTCTGCATTCACTGCTCACAATGCAGTCACCTCTATGTTGGTGAGACTAAACGCTGCCTCAGAGGAATACCTCTGCTCTGTCAGTAAGAACTACCCTCCAGTCTCTTATCATTTCAATACACAGTCTTGCTGACACGTTAATGCTTCTGTCCTAAGTCTGTTGCAGTATTTCAGTGAAGCCCAACACAAGTTGGAAGAACAATACCTAACTTCATGCTTAGGCACTTTACAGCCTTTAGGAATCAGTATCATTGAGTTCTGTAACTTCAAAAAACAAGCATTGTCCTCCATTTTGATTACACTCCCTCTAGTATTTTGCTTGCTCTGGGCAGAGGTGATCTTCTTTCTGCTACGAACACCTACCATTAACAGCTATTCTTTATCTGTATTTCTCCTCAACAACAGCTAGTACTCTGGGCAGTCTCACCAGCTATTTCACTTGCTCCGTCTCACCCTTTACCAACAGCATAAAAGCCAACCGCCTTCAGCTCCAAACAAGAGACATATTGGATTCAAAATGTAACCTGTTTTTCTCTGAATTTCCTCAGCTTCTTATTTCTGTAACAAGTTGACTGATCTCAGCTACAATTGGGGAAGAGCAAGGTGTGATGCCAGCACCCCAAGCATAGGCAGTGACCCTACTGGAAAGTTCAAGCCTGTGGAATTGGAACGAGAAAGAGTGGAGTTAGATATTTCAACAGTCAGTTCACACTAACACTAACTCACTAACACTGGGTGAGGTGCTGGAAGGCTATCACCACATGGCAGTGTGCCAGGAAGAATCAGCCTTCAGGTTTTGGAAAGAGCTTTCCTTGTACAGACGAAGCAGAGCACCAGATGTAGTAACCCAAACAGTGAAAACCAGGGACATTAACTAATCATAGTTTCCAGTTGCCAAAGTACAATGTAAGAGGGGCTGAGCGTGCTTTCTCTGTCCATGATCACTGGGGCAAGACACCGTACAGAGGTAACTTAGTCTCCTACAGGAGGGGAATATCATCATTCTTTACACGTAGCTTGCAACTGGCAGATCCTGTACTTGGAAGCTATCGTGTAGTTGGATTGTCATAAAGCCAGAAGCCAAGAACTGAAGCCCCGTATTAGGGACATAACACATGGGCAGATACTCCAGAACGTGCTACTGTAGATATTCATTCAAAACACTATTTGCTGGCTTGGGTTGATTTTTAATAAATACCTTGTGACAATACTTTGTTAGGCACCTAGTTGTCTGTGTCCTGGCCAGCATTTCCCTCTCAACAAGTCTCGGCCAGTAAAACTTAAAACAAAGGAATCGGTCATTCATTTCATTCGTTTGTGGAAACTTGCTGCTTTGGAATGGCTGCACTTCAAAATAGCTCAGGTGTATGCCGCAGCTCAAAATCTTTGACAAGTGCGATGAGGCACTACACAGATGCAGAAAACCTCAAGGCTGCCATTGAACTGTTTTGAAATTCAGGCACAAAATCCTGTGTGCAGACTGCACCGGTCCACAGCTGCTTATGACTTGCAACTGTGGAAGTCTCACTTATTCATTTGATGCAGAGATTTTTAAACATGCCAGGCAGACACTTGAGGTGGAGGGGAAAAAAATTACAGCTCATTTTACAGCAAGTACGCATTCTAAAGAACACAGTAGGAGTTGACATCAGTTATAAAATGAAAAATAAACACTGGCAGCATATAGTTAGCAGTTTAAAGAGAAAGACTCACTAAAGACATTGTAAATGGGGCACTTATGGGGGCTCCATCTGAAATGATTACCGACCTTTCCCTTGCAGCGTCTGACCTTCTGCTCTTTGCCTGCACTGACTATTTCCCTTTCACTTCACTAGAATCCTAATCTCAACTCCACCCAACCAGTCAGTGATGCTTATCCCACAGAAAGTTGCGAAAATGTGCACTTTTGGAGGATCAGACCAGGGAATTTAGTTTTGAGGCCCGCTAGTGACTATTCTATTTTCATATTTAATTTGTAATGAGCTCTTTATCATTGTGTATAAAAATTTGAAAAGAAACAAATGTGAGATGCTACTCATTTAGAACAGAGTATATTTTGAAGAGGAATCACATTGGACTCGAAATATTAACTTTTGTTTATCTCTCCACAGATGATGCCAGATCTGCTGGGTTTTGCCAGCATTTTCTATTTTTGTTTTAGAATAAATATGTGTTTTTTCACTAAAAATAGCTTTATGTCCCCAGTTAGACTTCCCCACATTTTTTAAGGAATAGTAGATAAGGAAACAAACTTATTTTCTCCCTGAGGAAGGGTCACTGGACCAGAAACATTAACTCTGATTTCTCTTCACAGATGCTGCCAGACCTGCTGAGCTTTTCCAGCAATTTCTGTTCTTGCCTCTTATTTTCTTGATACCGGATCACAAGGCACCATCCACGAGGCAAATCATTCAGTGATTCGAGCAATATAATTCCTAGTAAGTAATGACTTCCCCTTTCACTCCCTGCCCGCCTGTCCCCTCCCACCACTCAAATTCTCCATGGAGATGAAGTTTGATCTCCAGTTAACACTGGAGATGGCACTGAAATGAAACTGGTGTAGGATGCAGCACAGCTTCTCCTTCTGATCTTAACTGCTGAAATTACACATTCCAATTTTCAAGATCAGACAGATACACCCAGACTAAGCAAAGTCCAGCTTAAGCAGAACAGCAGACAGCGATACAAGTAAACCTAACATCATCATCTGGGGAGAAATCAGCCAATATTCTGGCTCATAACAAGGCTAGATTATTTGATCCCTCTATCATTTGCTCAACCATTCACTAAGTGCGTATCCCACTCTTTTACGTCAACTGTGCTTTTCCACCTGTCCCCCATATCCCTCCACGTCAAAAACTCAGATTTGAGCATGCTTGATAACTGAACTTTCTGGAGGTAGAGAAAGCCAAACATTTACCACCCAGAGCGAAAATATTTCTCCTCTGGGTCCTAAATCACTGATGTCTTATAGCTCGGCATCAGCCACCTTGTTCTAGCCTGTTGAAACTGCTCCTCACCATCTCACCATCTTTGAGCGCTCTCAGATTTGCACACGTCTCAATTCTATCACCTCTCATTCTTCTCCGCTGCAAAGTATTCAAAAGGTGTCAAATCACTCCTGGCCTCTGTCAATCAGTTAAAATTCAATGTATGCAGATCTGGAATGGGGCGAGAAGGAGCTACAGAGAGAGAACAAGAAATAACTGCAGCATACAAATTTCAACAGAATCAAGTAACTTATTGTTTATATTGAAACCAAATTAAAATATGTGGTTTAACAAATAAATGCAAACCACGAACACATGCGCTGGAAACTATAAAACTGTCCTGTAGCTAATCCTAAAATTAACACATGTTTTGTTTTCAAGTGAACCATTAATATAAATTTTCTACAAAGGATTCCTTCCCTCCCTTTCTGCCTCTCCTTTGCCAAACCCCCCTGGCCATTTCCATCCTGAAAAACAGACAAGTTCTTTCAACCCTTCACAATCACAGAATCTACAGCCTGAACACGTGTTCCATAGCATGGCACAGCCAAGACAAAGTTCAAATTCGAACCCACCCTAGCCCCCAATTTTAGCTGCCTGTTTGAAGATGAAGGAGGGTAGGAGATATTTCATGGGCAGAACTTTGGGAAAATGCTACCCGCAGGGAAACTTCCTCGCTCTTCCTGCATCACCAATTCACGGCCTTTGCAATACGTGTGGAAATATCTACCTGGAACTTAATTTTAAAATCTTCAAACATCATCTTTAAGGGGCCAGCCTCTGGTGAGGAACACCTCGGGCAAATTTCTGTAACATCAAACAGAAAAATAGTAAACATGGCTACAGATTTAGTTACTGAAAGCTGAAATATTTTCACTTCATAAATAATTTGCCAGGGGCTCCCACGATGGTTCAATGAGTGAGTCATACAGACCCTGGATGAAAATATCTCATTGTAGATAGCAGTGGTAATAGTTCTGTCGTGTTGCTCATACCGTTTTGGATGAGGGAGGGGAAAATTAAGTAGTCTTGCTACTGTTTGCTTCCCAGCATCCGAAGTTGGCATTGCATAGAAGCAAGGGCCATCTCTGCCTGACCAAGCTGCAAAAGCCTTACATGATCCAACAAGGTGCTGACACTCCTGTTCTGATTCACCAACAAGAACTGTTACTTAGTTACTTAGGCGTGGACAGGAAGGTGCTTGGCACCCTTACAACTAACCGCTCTGCGGCAAAATGTGCATTCACAGCAATGTTTCTATTAAACTAGGTGAAGGGGTGTTAAATATTTTAAAAATTCTGCAGTCAACTGAGATGCCGGGGTTTGGGGGGGGGAAAAAAAAAATTTAATCGAAGAGGTGGGTTTAAAGTAGATTTTTAAAGCTGGGAGATTGAGGGAGGGTATTCTAGAGTTGAAGTTGGGAGTAGACTTGTTATTTTCCCCTTCTAGCCTCTCTCAAAGTCACAAAAAGACTATCTTTCATCTGCGACAAGTGGCCTTGACCATAAAAGGAATCACAACTTATGACAGTCATGCCTACGCACATGTATCTTTGAGTAAAGGTCACCAGATAGCAAACATGAGCGGAAATAATAGTAAATGTTCCTCCACCCATAGCTTGGAGCTGCTCAGACTAACTGCAATTACTTCATTCCCGTCCTGCAAGAGGATATCATGCTAACAAACAAGGAAGCTGTACCTGAGACTCTCTTTCAACATTACTCCATATTACACTGTGCAATCTCTACCCTTTAGAGATCACTGGGCAAATTCACAATGCTTGTTCGGTGTTGGGTGATGTGACACACTGACCAAACTTCTCAGTATTTAGTCACAGATTATTTCTCTGTACAACAGCAGAAATGTCGCAAGTCACCTTCAAGTAAACGTCACATTTCCCCGCTATCACTGAATATCTCACCTCAGAAACCCACGAGGTCCAAATGAGTAACCTCATGATCTAGTTGCATAGATTTCAGAAAGATTACTGAACAAAAATATTTTAATATTCCCCAAGATAGTGACTTAGCTAAGGAATGGAGGGTCAAAATTGTCTCATATGCTTTCTGAAATCTCATCACATCTGTGCTTGGCGACCAGCCTGCTGTACATTACTAGTTTATTAATATCACACTTGGAATGACACAAGGTCCACACCTGTTTGGTGTTAATTTAGAGGGCCTTAGATGTGGCAGGCCCTGCAACTAGCACCTGGGTTACAGAACGAAAACTGAGCTTGGGTTTCACCTTCAGAGAAAAACCTTTGTAAGGGAATGTTGAGTGATGCCAGCACCAGGTTTGACTGCCTGGCTCTTCCCACAATCGATCAGGCTGGCCAGCACGTTGGCCGCCCCTACAGTACATGGACTGGATACGCAAGATGGCGACTCATCACTGCCTTCTCGACGGGCAATTAGAGGTAGAAAACAAATACCAGCCTAGAAAGTGCCAAATTGCTGAGTCAAGAGGGACAAAAGGCAACCTTTATAAATAAAAGGCAATGAGTGGTGTTGCATTGCACCGATCAGACACAATGGGCTCTGAACCTTTGTGGAATTAGTGTTCCGTATAGTGGTAGCATTAGTGAACAATCCAGGGTCCAAACTAACAATTCAGAGAACGCAAATTCAAACTCAAGCATGCAAACTCATTTTTAAAAATTCTGGAATTTAAAAAACAGCAAAATGTGACTGTGACGTCGTCAGTTTGTCAAATACCCATCACCCTGACCTCTGCTAAAAAGGAAGTCTGCTGCCCTTTGCCTAGACTTCAGATGCACACTAATGAGGACTGACTCTTAACTGCCAAGAAAAACGTTTCATTCCACCATCACCTTCCCACAGCAATAAATACCAATCTTGCCAGCAAAGCCCTCAAATAATTTTATTTTTAAAACACAAATGGGTGGTTAAAAAAATTCACTCAAACAGCACTTGGACAAGAGACAAAAACATCATTCTTGAGTCCTTAACCATTGTCTGACAGGCTCTCTGCAAAGAATGCACCAATATACACACAGGAAGGCTGAATCAGGCCCAGAGAAAATAATGCATAGCCAAAAATCAAATCAGTATTTTAGAAAAGAGGCCTGGGAAAACAGCATGTTTCTACCAATGATGTTCACCCAGGCAGCAGCAGCGAACACAGCAGGTTGGCATGGACCATGTACTGTGCACAAGAGGCAGAGGATAATTAAGTGAAGGGTGTGACCAAACAGGAATTTTTCAATGCAAGTTAGTCTGCCAGTCTTTTTTTTAAAGTGTTGAGCCAGGATGGCTTTCTCACCTCAAAAAGCAATGGTCTACTAAGAACTGGCTTTTGTAGTCAGATAATAATGTATAACCGAATACAATTGAAGACAGAGCAAATATTGCTTCAAATTAGACCTTTTAATGCACGCAGAACCACAAATAACAAGCAGATTAGAGGTAGGTGATGAGATACCATGCACGGGCACAGCATGCCAGAGATTCGCTGAGCCACAGCACAAACTGGCAGGATGTGGGTATTCATCCGCACCCATCCGCATGCCATGTTTCCAATCTCAATGGTATCTTTGTAGGGTGGCAGACACTGGAATGCTTCCACAATGAGTGTTCGACGCAGACAAATAAACAAAACTATTGATAAAAGAATGAGAGAGAATAAAAACAAATCACAGGAATCAAAGTGGCCATTTATGCATGATGAAACCATAAATTCTTCAGTCATTCTTGAGGCCCATTGCTTCACACATCTTATGATGAAAACCTGGATATGTTTAGGATGCAAAGGTGCCTTTTGCTCATCAAGGAACTTAGCAATATCCTGATTGTTACCCACCTCTATGCCCCGAATGCAACATAGCACTAGATTGCGTTGCAAATCATAGTTATATTGCACGTGGCTGCAGCTATTAATGTCAGGATTAATTTGGAAAATCAGTATTTAAGACAAAAAATAAAATTGAAATGCATCACTAGTGCCACAATGCACCACATTCTGTGCAAGACTGAGAGAAGAGCTTACACAAACTCCACTAAGTTCTGCTGATTCAAACACAGCTCAAAAATTTAAACCCACCTCCTTTCCTGAAGGCTCAGTAGCCTAACAGAGTTACACACTTTCACATTTTGCGTTCTAGGGTCCCGACAAGCACTGCTCTGATGTCTGGGTTACTGGACCACAGGTAGATTCTAAATTGAGGCCCAATGTTTGTGGTCCTCGACCATATCCATTGACTGATCAGAAGTGGACAGCCCAAAATGAAATATCTTCCTTCCTTAATAGAGGGTGACTTTGAGTCAGCTGATATACCCTTTGATGGTAAATTTTATCAAAGCCCTCCCCCAAACAAAATCTCCAACATCCAATCCATTTACGCAGATACTGAAGCAATCAAGTCACACAGTGACTGAGACGCTCAGCCAAGATACTTTCAGAACAAAAACTCTAATTCTTCCCAGGTTCTTTTGAAGAAAGGGAGCTCAGGGATTCAATAACAAGGCAAGGCTATCCCGTGAATCCACACAGACTACGAACAATGAGCCGAGACCAAAAGCACTTCAGACACTAGAATTAGCTTTAGCATCACCGTGATGAGAGTTGGGAGGATTGAAAACTCTAGACAGCCTCAAGACCTGATCAGCAACCCTTGCTGGAACCACACATGCACAAAAGCTCTAATAGAAGCCCTGTGACTGATGAGTTACAAGTTGAATAAAAGTGCACATTAACGTGCGGCCAAACCACAAACCCTTCAGCATTGAAGCTGCTGCCTCCCACCTACTCTTGAAAACATGGAGACTCAACATAAACTTCTTGTTTATCAAGGAACTCAGCAACACCCTGTCAGCCACATCTCTGCCCTGGCAATGATTAACATCACCATTAAAGTCCTTTGCATGGAGAATGGCATCACTCAGCTTAAGGGGCCACAGTGAATAGATGGGTATCCCACACAAGAGGCTAAGACCTTCAGGTCAGAATGGGACTGGTGAGAAACAAAACAAAACACTTTATGCATCCACACATTTCAGAAGTGAAAAACATTTGTCCTTTCCTTCCAAACACATCCAAGGTACACTCACATAAAACTTCACACCGGAAAAAGCCGATCATTAAAGAGATAACACAGGCAGAATAGTACAGGGAGAATTAAAACAGCTGAAGTAGTCCCCAGTAAATTTCACCTCAAATCGGAAGGCACCTAGACACTGTCTCTCAAATTAGTACATGAAAACAGAGATCAATTTTGCTAGACACCCGAGAGCAGTTTTGCAGGGAGCCCAGACTCTTGACTGCAGGGGGAGAGAATCATGTACATTACAGCCAAGCCTGCTACATCCCCATATAAATTTTTTAAAAAAGACTAATAAAAAATTAACAATTATTTCAAAGGAAATCAGATTCTGATCCTTTAAAAAAAATCTGCTGACCAAACTCCCTTTCCAAGGTAGTAACTTCTCACTTAATAATTTAAAAGCTCTCCAGACCCAAATGGAAAAATTAATTTGGGTATCACAACCAGAATGGGTCACAAGTCTCCATCCCTCCTTAAAGGGTATATGTGCACACAGTTTCCTACAAGGATAACACAGCATTCAAGAGAGTCCAGACTATCAAAATGCCTCAAACTCTTTCCAATATTCACCAAGGTCAACTGCAGAATACCCTATTTTACTGCAGATGGGAGAGAGACATACGAACAAGGAATGGGTATTTTAGTGTTGAGGTATCAGGTCACTTGACTGGATATCTCTAAATAATGCAAGCCTGCATGTGTGGATAGTGAACAAGAACAGGAATAAGTTGTGAACAGTCAATCGGGATATAGCTAGCTAATGCTCACAAACACGGATGACAGCCAGATTTAGAATACAGGTAGAGATGGGTTTGCTCAATTAGTTATTCTCTTTTACCAAAAGTCTTTACATAAAGAAGGGTAAGGTGTTCATCGCCTTGGATGACTGTCAGCAATGGAAAGTACTCGAGCATGATAACAGGGACATACATATATTCCTCCTCTTCAATGCCAAAACGGCAAGGTCAGAGATCGTCACTTCTCCATATCTCCTTTAACAGACGGACAGGCCAGCAATTTTCAGCATGAAGGGCACTGTGAAGACGCGGCTCTTGAACTATTTTATTGTGACTCATTTGTTTCCAAGCTTTCCCCAAGACCACCTGTTTCCAGCTGAGATTGTCTGACTCCACCTCTGTGGAAACTGCCAAAATGCCTTTGTTACCTCTGGACTCAACACTCTCCAGGTTGGCTTCCCACATTCTACCCTCCACAAATTGGCGATCATCCATAACTCAGCTGCCCATGTCCTAACACACCAACTTCTGTTCAGCCATCAATTCCCATGCTCGTGTCCGGCACTGACTCTTGGTCAAGCAGCGCCTTAAATATAAACTTTGCAACTTTGTCTAAGTTCCTACATTGGCTGCCACGCTTCCAACTGCCTAGGGTCCCTAGGACCTGGAATTCATGTTCTAAACTACAATGCTTTACTTTATCTCCTCAAAGCTCCCACCTCCTTGTCTGCTCCTAACATCGCCTGATGTGGTTCAAAACTTTTTGATGATCCTGTGCAAAGAACACTACAGGCACCATCTAAATATAACAGATGTTACTTTATTAATCCAACCACACTTTGAAACAAAAAATGTTCTACGTTTCCTGACCAACCACAGCTAGGTTTCAAAAGAAAAGTCTGTCACGTTCTCAAGAAATGTAGGATGGATGAACTTATGGTGTCGCAGCTACACCTAATGATATTAGTTGATCCTTCAAATTTTTAAAAATTGCTGTTCTCGGCACTAAGCCGCATTTTTGCTTTCCAAACAGGTAGAAAGACACCAAATTTCTGTAACAGTATGACTTAACGAAACAAAAACAAGTGAGATTTCAAATGTCTTGATAATAAACTTGTCAAAAATTCTAACTACGTAGTGAATGGAAGGGCAAGAGGCAGGAAGCAGTGATGAAAGAAATTCAAATAAACACCGAACATCTTTATTAATGTTATATAAACTACCTTGCGTAATGTCACAACACAGACAGACACATGCATCAAGAAAATACGACCAGTATAACTACAATACAACATCGATATGAAATAACATTTTACGAAAATAAAAATAAAACGAAGTTAACATGGTATGCTAAAATATACAATCACACATATGCATGAAAATAAATAGTTTAGTTATACAGCTATTAGGAGGCCATTAGGCCCTGGCATCTGTGCTAACACTTTGAAAGTGCTAACTAATTAACCCGACTAATTAGCAAGCTCTTAGCCCACAGTCTGCCACGTCTTTCCTTTTCGAATGCTTATCAGTTTTCCTCCTTTTCAAAATTCCTATCAGATATGCTTCCATTGCCCTTTCAGTTTGCAGGTTCCAGATCAGAACTTACTACATAAAGGAATGCATCATTGCACGCTGAACTTCCCTCTCCTCTCTGTCCCCACTCCCTGCATCCTGCATCCTTCCCAAGCACCGTAAAATCTGGGCCTTCTGGTCACTGGTAACCTTGCAATATGACTAAAACAGAGCCTGCCACTCCATAGCCAGGCCTGCGATGCATAAGGCAACCGCTGACGACTCGGATTTAACCTCGGTGATGGCAAACATCCGAACATCCTGCATGCTTTCGTGCGAACAAAAAAAAAGCAACAGAAACCAATAGCTCAGCGCAGCCTCAGGTGACTGAAGTGTCACGAATTCACCGCAGAAATCAACAATAAATACTAACTGGAAGAAGTGTAAGGCGATTGAGCACACTAATACAGAAGAACCAAGGAGAAAGCATGCAACATGACATTTATGTATGGCTGCAGAGCGAACAGGAATCATGACAAACAATAAAAGATTTGCGAGAGCAAATTGTGCAACTGAATTGCAAGAGAATTCATGCAACGTATGTATAAAATAATGCATATAATGCGCAAAATGATATATGCACACACAAGAATTGAGAGAAGAAATGAGATGTATAAAATTAATACATTTGTACAAAATGATTTATACACACAAGAAAAGCAAAAGATGACCTTAAAATAATTAACATATAATGAAACAAAATATATTTATGAACACAATGGCTAGAAAATATGAAACCATACATACAAAGATATACATGAAAAATGACTTGTAGAAGACAGGCAGATTCCTGCAAGATGTATAAAATAATACACATAAGGTGCAAAGTGATATATATGCTGGAATTGCAAAAGGATTCATAAAATAATCCATAAAGCAAAACATTCTGTGCAAAATATACACAGGAACTGTAAGAAACATATTCAGGAAATTATATGTATAAAATAATAAAGGACAAAATGGAAAACAAAAATGACAACGAGAGGATTCTTGCAATTATATGTATTTGTGTGCAAAATGGTACACACAAAAATTGCAAAGCAAATGATAACATGATGCATAAATTAATTAACTCATAAAATGTGCAAAATGACACTCTCTCTCTCTTTCACACACACACACACAGATCACAAGGGGAGGATTCATGCAACTGCATGCATAAAACAATTAATATCTAAAATGCAGTCACAAGAGTTACCAAAAAAAGTGGATTTATAAACAGGTCTAAAATAATCTTTGCTCTCTGGAATCAGGGTGCTTGGTGCAAGGCAGGGCAAGGGCGCAAGGGCAGTGAGGGGTGCAGTGACTGGGAGGTAAGGATGGAGTTGGGGGCAGTCGAAGGAAGAGGGGGAATGTTACTGGGGGTAATGTCGTAGAGGAAAGACAGGGAAGGCCGGGGACGGGGGGAAAAGGCCGGGGACGGGGGGGGAAAGGC
>NW_025970160.1:1888-12797 GCF_021869965.1 Rhincodon typus | reverse complement strand
TTGCATTTGAACAAGGACTGCTTCAGTATCTGAGGAGGTGCGAATGGTTCTGAACATTGTGCAATCATCAGTGAACATCCCCTCATTGTAAAGTGTTCAGAATTGAGGGTATGCCACAGAATGAGACAATCAGTACTGAGGGGTGCGTCATTGTCAGAGGTTCAACATTGAGGCAGTGCCACATCCTAAAGGGGTTAGAATTGAAGGAGTGCCACTTGATTACAGGAGCCGTGGTGAGGTATTGCAGCACTTAGAGAAGGTCGAACTGAGGGAATGCTTTATTGACAGAGGGTCAGTCTTGAGGTATTGAAGCACAGTCAGAGGTTCAGTACTGAGGGGACCCCTCATTGAAAGAGGGTTAATACTGAGTCAGTTCCTCAATGTAATGGGGTCAGAATTGAGGGAGTGCGAAATGCTTAAAGGGTCAGGACTAACAATACAGAACTGTCAGTGAGTCAGATCTGTAGGAGTCAGTGGATCAATACGGAGACAGTGCCTCATTGTGTAGGTGTTGGAATTGAGGGAGTGCCAACTGATTGGAGAGTGAGTCCACAGGCATTGTGTCACGGTCAATGGGTTAGAACTGAGGGAGTGCCACATATTAAGAGGGTTGGCACTGACGTATTTGCAGCAGTGTGGGAGTGCCTCGTTCTCAGAGGATATTACTGAGAAAGTGCCGTATTGTCAGTGGAACATGGAGTCATAGAATCGCAGATGTACAGTATGAAAACAGACACTTTGTTCCAACTCGTCCACACTGACCAGATAACCAAAATTGATCTATTCCGTTTGGCTATATCCCTCAACCCTTCCTATTCGTAGACCCATTCACTTGCCTCTGAAATGTTGTTATTGTGCCATCCTTCACCAATTCCACTGGCAACTTATTGCATACATGTGCCATCCTCTGTATGAAAATGTTGCCCCTTAGGTCCCTTTTAAAACTTCCCCTCTCAAAATAAAAACAAGACCTCTAGTTCTGGAATCCCCTACCTTGGGGAAAAGACCCAGGCTGTTCACCCTATCCATGCTCTCATGATTTTATAAACCTCTATAATGTCTTTCTCGCCATCTGACACTCCAGGAAGAATGGCCCTCGCCTATTCAGCCTCTCCTTACAGCTCAAACCCTCCAGCCCGCTGGTCACAGGCCTTCAATCTGAAAAGTAACTCTCGACCACCACCCTCTCTCCGACCTTCTAGTCCATTTTTGTATCCAGGTGGCTCGTTCTACCTGTATTCCATGTGATCTAACCTTGTTATCCAGTCTACCATGCGAACTTTGTCAAACCACTGAATCAAGAGTAGCCGTGCAAAAACATTCCTTTTGTGAAGACATTCCAGCCCTGGAGGCAGCTACTCTGTTGGCTGAAGGATTTGATAAAAGACTGTACACACAAAGCACTTCCACTTGGCATTTCTGAGGCCCAGAATGTTGCGTTCATGACTCAGATGCTTGGCAATTGTGGGCTTATGTGTCATTCTGGTTATTACAGAGTACGATCTCGTCTGACATTGTCAAGGAATTCCTGCGTTGCTGGGTGTATGATGCAATGAGATTCAGAAATGGATATTAAAAAGCCTGTGGCACTATTCAAAGAAAAAATGCCTTCTTCTTTGTTCAGTTCAATATTTCAATAATGGTGCATAGATATTTTTCAGGCTGGGAAGCAGGTTTGTAGTGGAATTCTCCAGGGGCTGCTACTGGGACGTTTGTCGTTCCTGATAGATAATCAATTATCTTGATCGTGGTGTGCAGGGGACAATTATCAAGTTTGCAGATGCCATTAAACTTGAGAATTGTAAATTGTGAGAAGAATAGTGTGGACCTCCAAAAGTGCATTGAAGAGTTGATGGAATGGGCAGATAGGTGGAAGATGAGGTACAATGCAGAGAAGTGTAAGGTGATGCACTTTGTCTTTCAAGTGTTTTTACTGCCAATGTAAAATAGGGGTATGGACGTGCACAGTTGAAATGATGGTAGTGGTACAGCTGGAGAGAGCAATAAATAAAGCATACAGCCTTTATTAATAGGGGTATAGAGTATACGAGTAAGAAGTTGATGATATTGAAGTTCTGCAAGGTAACTTAAATCTCAAATGGAGTATTGTGCACAGTTGTGGCCTGCGCATTATAGGACAAAGGTAAATGCATTGATGTGCTGATTATTACTAGAATGGTTCCAGGTCGGAAAAGCTTCAGCTGCAAGAATAGATTGAAGAATTTGGGATTGTTCTCTCTCAACAGCAAGCTGAGAGGAGATGGAATTGAGGTTTTTTGAAATCGTGAGTTTTCTGAACAGAGTAAATAGGGAGAAGATGTCCCTGCTCGTAGAAGAGCTTTATCACACAGTGTGTAATTAGTTATGGAGTGCACTGCTGTAAATGTGATGAATGAGGTTCAACGGAGACGGACAGAGGGAATTGGATGAAAATGGTGTGCAGGTGATAGGCGCAAAAAGGATTTGCATGAGATGGTAGAGACAACTCAGTATGATGGGCCAAATGGCCTCCTTCTTCTTCTGTACTTTTGCGATTTGGTGTATCCAAAAATTACCTGAAATTTATTACAAACACCAATAAAACAATACTGTTACTACTTCACCATCTTTCAAAGGATTACTTTGACTTCAACTTGGTTTTGTGGACTCTCCGAAGACATTTAACATCGGGTTTAAAATGACACAGACGCAGAGGTCAACACTGAAACAGTACCTCATTGTAATAGGGTTAGAATTGAGGATGCGCCCCTTGATTGGACAGCCAGTACTGAGATTTTGCAAGTCTATCACAGTGTAAATATTGAATGAATGCCTCAGTGCCAGAGCGTCAGAACTGTGGGAGTGCATTATTGTCAGAGGTTCAGGACTGAGAGACTGCCTTATAGCCAGTGCGTCAGTTCTGAGGCAGTGCCTCAACGCAATGGATTGAGAAATGGGGCAGGAGGCACATGATTAGAAGGTCAGTCGTAAGGTTTTGCAGCTCTATCAGAGGGTCAGTACTCAGCCAGTGCCTCATTGACAGAGGGTCCATACTGAGGTATTGAAGCACTGTTAGAGGGTTAGCACTGAGGGAGTGCTTCCTTGTCAGAGATTCAGAACTGAGAATGTGACTTATTGTCAGAGGCTCATTCCTGAGGGAGTGCCTCATTGTCAGAGTGACATAATCATATAGCCCTCCCTCACCTCTAAACCTTAATATTGATCCTCTGAGAATTTGGCACTGCCTTAGCACTGACCTTCTTAAAATGAGGCACTGCCTCAGGACTGACCTTCTGATAATGAGGTGATTCCTCAGTACTGAACCATTGACAATGTGACACTCCATTAGTATTGACCTTCTGATAATATGGTTCTCCTCAGTTACTGACCCTCTGACGGTTCTGCACTGCCTCAGTACTGACCCTGTAAATGTCTGCCACTCCCTCAATTCTAACCTCCTTACAATGAGGCATTACCTCAATACTGACCGGGAAGGTGGCACTGCCTCAGCATTGACTATCTGACAATAAAGTAATCACACTGGACTGACCATTCAACAATGACATACTGCCTCAGA
Organism: Rhincodon typus; assembly: GCF_021869965.1. Lineage (NCBI taxonomy): Eukaryota > Metazoa > Chordata > Chondrichthyes > Orectolobiformes > Rhincodontidae > Rhincodon > Rhincodon typus. The sequence goes on along the minus strand of NW_025970160.1, from coordinate 9,241 downwards.
AGTGACCCACTTACAACAAGGCACACACTCAGTACTGACCCACTGATAATGATGCTCTCCCTCAGTACTGACACTCTGAGAGTGCTGCACTACCACAGGACTGACTCAATTCTGAACACCTTACAATGAGACACCGGCTCAGTATTGACCCTTTGATCATGAGGCACTGACTCAGTTCTGACCCTATTACATTGACAGCGCATCACTTCTTCATTGTTGATTCTCTAGCAGTGCAGAATTCCCGCATGACTGACCCTCTCACAGTGCAGCATGCTTTTAGTACGGAACCTCTGATAGTGCAGCTCCCCTCAGTGCTGTCTCCAACCGTGAAGCATTTTCTTAGTATTGACTCTCTGATAGTATTCAGGGGAGTGTTGCACTGTTGGCGAGTCAGTACTGAGGAAAAGCTGCATTGTCAGAAGGCAAATATTAATGGAGTGCTGGGGTCAATTTTAAAGGGGTTTTGCACTGTCGTAAATTTCACGAGGGCGGCGCGGTGGCTCTGTGCTTAGCACTGCTTTCTCACAGCGCCAGTGACCCAGATTCGATTCCACCCTTGGGCGACCGTCTGTGTGGAGTTTGCACATTCTCCGTGTCTGTGCGGGTTTGTGTGTCCTCTGGGTGCTCCGGTTTTCTCCCACAGTCCAAAGATGTGAAGGCGAGGTAGATTGGCTATGCCAAATTGCCCATAGTGCCCAGGAATGTTTAGGTGAGGTGGCTTAGACATGGGAATGGGCCTGGGTGGGATGCTCTTCGGAGGGGCATTGTGGACATGTTAGGCTTAATGGCCTGTTTCCAAACTGTAGCGATTCCATGAATCAATATTAAGGGAGTGCTCCAGTATCAGAGGGTCAATAGTAAGGGAACACATCTCACTCAAAAGGTCAGTCGTCAGGTTAGTGCTGAGGGAATACCGGTATATCAGAGGGTTAACATATGGCAGAAATGCACTGTCAGATGGTCAGCCACCACTACTCCAGAGTATGTTGTACTGTTGGAGGGTCAGTACTGAGGGAGTGACTCATAGTCAGGAGGGCCAGCTCTCTGGCAGTGCTTCTTTGTTAGTGTGCCACTCCCTTAACGCTGAAACTCTGACAGTGCAGCACACCCTTAATATTGACCCTGTGACATTGCAGCATTCCCTTTATATTGGCCTTTCAAAAGAGCGGCATTCCCTCAGTGAAGACAGTCTGACAATGCAGCTTTCCCCCACTACTGAGCTTCTGATAGCGCAGCATTCTGTCATCATTGACCTTCTGACAGTGTAGCACATGCTTCATATTGACCCTCCAATATTGTGGTACTCCCTCAGTGATGATACTCTGACAATGCAGCACTCCCTCAATACTAACTCTCTGATTAAGCACTCCTTCAGTGCTAAGCCTCTGACAATGGAGCATTCTCTCATTACTGACCCTTTGCTGTGCTGCTCTGACTGAGCACTCACTCGCTGAAGTTGCAGTACACCATCAATAGTTGCCCTCCGAAAATGCACCACTTCCTTAATACTGACCCTCGATAGTGGAGCATTCCCTTAATATGGACCCTCTGATAGCGTAGCATTTTTTCAGTATTTGCCTGCTCACAGTGCAGCACTCCCCTAATATCAAACCTCTGAGGGTGAAATACTCCTTTAATATTGACCATCTGAGAGTGCAGCATTCCCTCGGTGCGAACTCTCTGCAAGTGCAGTGATCCCTTATTATCGGACCACAAGCAGTGTGGCACTCCCTGAATACTGGCCCACCAACAGTGCAGCACTCCCTGAATTTTGGCCAACGAGAATGCCCTTAATATTGACCTGTTTACAGTGCAGTACTCTCCTAATATCAAACCTCTATCAGTGGGTCCGCACTGCGGGAATGCCCCATTGTCAGCAGGTCAATTGTGAGGCAGTGTCACTTTGTCAGAGGGTCAATATTGAGGTAGTGCCTCATTTTAAGAGGGTCAGAATTAAGGAAGTGCCTCACAACACAGAGTCAGTACTGAGGTAGTGTCGCACTGTCAGAGGATCAGTTGAGGGAATGCCTTGTTGTCAGCGCGTCAGTTCTGAGGCAGTGCCTCCATGTAATGGATTTAGAATTGAGGGAGGATGACATGATTAGAAGGTCAGTAGTAAGGTATTGCAGTCAGAGTGTCACTACTAAGAGAGTACATCATAGTCAGAGGGTTTGTATTGAGGTATTGAAGAACTGTCAGACGCGAAGTATTGAGGGAGTGCTTCCTTGACAATGACTTCCTCTGCAGGGCTATCATGTCATTTCTGGAGAGTCAGTCTTGAAGGAGTCACCCATTGAGAAAGAATCAGTTCTGATGAAGGGCCTCATTATCAGAGGGTCACTACTGAAGGGGCTGTAAGTGGGTCAATTCTGAAGCAGTGCCTCATTGTAAGGGGGTCAGAATTGAGGGTGAGCCTCACGACTGAAGAGTCAGCACTGATGTACTTCAGCTCCACCAGAGGGTCAGTTCTGAGGCAGTACCTCACGACTGGAGGGTCAGCCCTGAAATACTGCGACATTGTCAGAGTGTCAGTTCTGAGGCAGTGTCTCTTTGTCAGAGTGTCTGTAGCTGTTCTGCAAAGCAGTCACCCAGTCTGCACTTCATTTCCCTCATGAGATGCTGTCAGTGGGTCGATTGTCAGGCAGTGCCTCAATGTAATGGGATCAGAAGTTAGAGGATCACATTTAGAGCATCAATACTGAGGACTGCAGCACTATCAGAGGGGAGGTACCGAGGGAGGGCCTAATCGTCAGCGGGTCAGTACAGAGGCAGTGCCTGTTTGTAAGGGGGTCAGTCTGTTCTGAGGATTGTTAACCGGGTCAGTACTGAGGGAGTGCCTCATTGTCAGAGATTCTATTCTGAGGCAGTGCCTCAGTGTAATGGGGATGGATTGAGGGAGGACCATATGATTAATGGGTTATCTCTGAGGTAGTGAACCGCTGTCAAACGGTCCAAACCGTGGAGTGCATTATAGTCAGAGGGTCAATACTGATTCAATGGTCAAAACTGGGGAGTGCCACACGGTTCGAGAGTCAGTACTGAGGTATTGTGGCAGTGTCAGAGGGTCAGAATGATGGGAATGCCTTATCGTCAGCGGGTCAGTTCTGAGGCATTGCCTAATTGCAAAGGGATTAGAATTGGGGGAGTTTAGATGGTCAATACTGAGGTAATGCATTGCTGTCAGAGGGTCAGGATCGAGCGAGTGACTCATTATGAAAGGGTCTGTACTGAAGGAGTACCTTATTGTCAGTCGATCAGTTCTGAGGCATTACCTCTTTGTCAGAGGATCTGTTCTGAAAAATTGCCTCATTGTCAGAGGATCTGGAGTGAGGCACTGCCCGGATGTAATAGGGTCAGAATTGAGGGTATGCCACAGGATTAGAGGATCAGTACTGAAGTAGTGCAGTACTGTCAGAGGATCAGTACTGAGGGAGTGCCTCATTGTCAGAGGGTCAGTACTGAGATAATTAAGCACTGTCAGTAGGACTCTGGGCTTCAGTTACCAGAAGATCAGAGTAAAAAAGCATGAAAGTCATGCCATAAAGTAGTGCTTTCAGCTCCAGTTGAGTACATAGTGAATTCTGAACACCATATTATAGGAAGGACATTAAGTCCCTGGAAAGGGAGGAAAGGAAATTGAGCAGAATGACAGCAGCACTACATCCAGGAGGTGGAAGCATACTTGGAAATTTGTGCTCCTGCCTTTAAACTCAATTGCAGTAAAAGATAAATTGTGAGTGTTTTAGATAGTTAAATGGTCTTCAGATTGGTTTCACAGGTCGGCGCAATATCGAGGGCCGAAGGGCCTGTACTGCGCTGTAATGTTCTATGTCATGTTTTATGTTCTAAGCTGTTGAAAGGGGGAGACAGGAATGTGGGCTAAAAGGGTAAGACAAAGTTACAGGGTGAGGGAGATTAAAGATCAAATTCACCATTGAACTCAAAGCAAAGGCAAAGGTAACGAAAACAGAAGCTGTTGGAAAAGTTCAGCAGGTCTGGCAGCCTCTGTGGAGGCAAAAAAACAGAGTTCAAGTTCCAGGTCCGGTGACCCTTCCACAGAACACAAAGGCAGTGGTAATTGTTGTTGAGAAAGTCAAAACATTGGCCGACATTGAATACTGAGTTCAACAGCTTTCGACCCATTAACACAGTCCTCTGTTTGGATATACTTTCCCCTCGTGATTGCATCCTGTCTTCATGCTTTACTTCCTTTTCAATCAGTTCTTCATTCTACCATTCACACCTGCTCTGGAGCAATGCTTTATCTCTCCTCTACAACCTTTACCACTCTCTTTCCCCTTTTATTCGTTGGCACACTTTGATCTGCAAACCCCCTCACTCTCTAATTTACGCTAATAATCCATTCTGTTCCATGTATTTCTCTATCCCCTTTCGACAGGATCATATCCATCAAATTTCCACTTCACTTCAATTGCAAAACGTTTCACTGGACTCAAAACAGTATATTCCTCTTTCCACAGAGCGGGGCGGGGGTGTCGGTGCCGAGGGAGGGGCCGCATTATCGAGCGGGGTGGTGCGGGGAACGGTGTCGTTGCTGACGGTGATGGTTCAGAATTTGAAAACAAGAGACCTCGCGCTTGCGGATCACGCACCTATCTGCACCTCCGCTGTCGTTCCGCCGAACACCTGGTCTTTCTTCGTCCATAGTTCAACACTGGTGCACACCTGAGGTTGGAAGGCTGTTTCTGGGTATACCATCTTTGTTGAGCCTTGCACGAAGTCTTCCGTGAGGCTTGTTCCTCCGTCTTGGCTCTGTATGTTACCCTGCCTGTTGGGGCCATGATATGGTGGCTGTCAGTGCAGGTTGAGTTGAGCTGATGAGTGGGTAAGTACGCAGCAGATGAACCATCTCTCTGATAAATGTGAAGTTATCTACTTTAGGGGCAAAAACTGAAAAGCCATTTAATATCTGAAGGGTGATAGATTGGGAAAGGGAGGGGTGCACTGAGACCTTCGTGTCATTGTACCTGTCGCTGAAAGCAAGTATGACCCTGACACTGACCCTGACCCTGACCCTGACCCTATTGCAGGTGGTGAATAAGGCAGATGGCTTGTTGGCTGCCTTATTGAAGGGATTCATGGATTGGTTATAGTGACAGTGAGTGAAAGATTTACCAGAGTGATTTCATGGATGGTGGTATTGAGAGATGAATGGAGACTGGATCAGTTAGGGTCATATGCGTTGGAGTTGAAAAGAAGAAAGGGCACCTGTTGGAAGCCATAAATTTAAAGAGGACTGGACAAGGTAGTTGCAGTAAGGATGTCCTCAATGACTTAGGAGTCCAGACATAGGGCTTAGAGTTAAGGAGGTAAAGAAGATCATTTAGGAAATGAGAAGAAATGTCTTCACCCAGACAGAGGTCAGCCTGTGGAATTTTGTCTGGGAACTGTTGATGTCAAACCATTGACTATTTTCAAAGAGAAATTGGATATGGTGCTTAGGACTAAAGAGAACAAAGACAGTGGGTAGAAACAGCTTGAGTTCAATGATCAGCCATGATCACGTTTCTATGAACCAAAGGAGACAAGATTGACTGGAATGACCCCAAGGGTGAGGACTTCCGGGTTTTTAAAATTCATTTGTGAGATCTAAAGATCGGTGGCTTGTCCAACTTTATTGGCTGCCATTAGTTGCCCCATGCGAAGGTGGTGTTGAGCTGCCTTCTTGAACCACTCCAGACATTGTGCTGACAGTTGACCCACAATCATTAGAATCCCTACAGTGTCAAAACAGGCCATTTGGCCCAACAAGACCATAATGACTCCAAAAAGCATTCCACCAGACTGACCCCACCTCCCCCCAGCCCCACCGCCTCCCCGCCACCACCCTATCCCTGTAACCCTGCACTCGCCATGGATAATTCACATAACTACTCATCCCTGGACACAATGGGCAATTTAGCGTGGCCAATTCATCTAATCCACACATCTTTAGTCTGTAGGAGGATCCCGGAGCACCTGGAGGAAACCCACAAAGATATGGGAAGAATGCGCACACACCCACACACAGTCACCTGAGACTGAATTGAACCCATATCTCTGGTGTTGTGTGGGAGCAGTGCTAACCAGTGGCCACTGTGCTGCTCGTAAGGAAAATATTGTGAGGAAGGGAGGTCCAGGGTTTTGACCCAGCGACAGTGAAGGAATGGTGACATATTTAAAGTTTGAAGGGGATCTTGTCGGGAGTGGTATTCCTATGTGTTCGGTGCCCTTGTCCTTCTAGATGGAAGTAGTCACGTGTTTGGAAAGTGCTGTCTCAGGATTTTTGGTGGAATTTATGCAGTGTACCTTATAGATGGTGCACACTGCTGCTACTAAGTGTTGGTGGTGGAGGGAGTGAATGTTATTGGATGTGGTGCCAATCAAGTGGGCTGCTTTGTCCTCAACTTTGTTGATCTTCTTGTGTTGTTGGAGCTGCACCTGTCCAGGCAAGTGGGGAATATTCCATCACACGCCTGACTTGTGTCTTAATGTGGAGAGATTCAGAAGCTCAGATTGTCCTCAGCCTTCTGAATGATGAAAAGTCTGACGAGTGACTACATCGCCTGGAATTTGCCGGTCTGTTCAGTTGTTCAGGCATTTGCACCAAGTCCTTGGAGGTGGAACAGTTGTTGCCCTGTAAATTTGATGTTTCAGTTCCATATGCATTCATTATGTTGCTTCCTCTCCATGTCCTGCTCTGACAGGTGCAACAGTATCCCACAACATGAGCAGACGGTTGCTGCATCTTTCCTCGTCCTCTGCCCCACACAACAGCATTCTGACAATATTAGCCTCATACATAACTCCCCCAATTTAGAACATAGAACATAGAACATAGAACATTACAGCTCAGTACAGGCCCTTTCGGCTCTCGATGTTGCGCCGACCTGTGAAACCAATCTGAAGCCCATCTAACCTAAACTATTCCATTATCCTCCATATGTTTATCCAATGACCATTAAAATGCCCTTAAAGTTGGCGAGTCTATCATTTTTGCAGGCAGGGCATTCCACGCGCTTACTTCTCTCTGAGTAAAGAACCTACCTCTGACATCTGTCCTATGTCTATCACCCCTCAAATTCAAGCTATGTCCCCTCCTGCGAGCCATCACCATCCGAGGAAAAAGGCTCCCACTGTCTACCCTATCTAATCCTCTGATCATCTTGTGTGTCTCTATCAAGTCACCTCTTAACCTTCTTCTCTCTAACGAAAACAACCTCAAGACCCTGAGCCTTTCCTCATAAGACCTTCCCTCCATACCAGGCAACATCCTGGTAAATCTCCTCCGCACCCTTTCCAATGTTTCCACATCCTTCCTATAATGCGGTGACCAGAACTGTACGCAATACT
>NW_025970160.1:0-1788 GCF_021869965.1 Rhincodon typus | reverse complement strand
GACCTCATGGCTCCGAAACTCAATCCCTCTACCAATAAAACCTAACATACCGCACCCTTCTTAACAACGTTATCAACCTGGGTGGCAACTTTCAGTGATCTATGCACATGGACACCGAGATGTTTCTTCTCATCCACACTACCAAGAATCTTACCATTAGCCCAGCACTCTGTATTCCTGTTACTCCTTCCAAAGTGAATCACCTCACACTTTTCCGCAGTAAACTCCATTTGCCACCTCTCAGCCCAGCTCTGCAGCTTATCTATGCCCCTTTGTAACCGGCAACATCCTTCCGCACTATCCACAACTCCACCAACTTTGGTGTCATCCACAAATTTACTAACGCATCTTTGTACGACCTCATCCAGGTCATTTATAAAAATGACAAACAGCAGTGGCCCCAAAACAGATCCTTGAGGTACACCACTAGTAACTGAACTCCAGGATGAACATTTCCCATCAACCACCACCCTCTGTCTACTTACAGCGAGCCAATTTCTGATCCAAACCGCTAAATCACACTCAATCTCATGCCTCCGTATTTTCTGCAATAGCCTACCATGGGGAACCTTATTAAACGCGTTACTGAAATCCATATACACCACATCAACCGCTTTACCCTCATCCACCTGTTTGGATGGTTTTCCCAACGCATATTTATCCCTTAACCTCTTCCACTCCCACTCCCCGCCAATCCCATGGGGAGTTGGTCACTTGACTAACTGACGCATTCTTTTTAACATTCAGCCAGTGAAGGAAACGGAAGATCATCATTAACCTAGCCGCCCGTACCCCCGCCACCCACAACACACATACGCCCATGCTGGTACTGAGTGGTGTTGAAGGAGCCATCTTTCAGAAAGAACCTTCTTCAACAAGAGCATGCCTGCCATCACGAGAACAGATAAATCTTGTTTATTATTTACAAAAGAGGGTATTTTACTTCTGTATGTCCTGGGGCTGACATGTTTCTGTTAACTTGCGTTTTAGAGACATTGATAATTTAATGGTTGCCCCTCTCTGCTCTAGTGCTATTAATTAGGATAATTGAAGATTACAATTATAGTTCGTCTCCTGCATTTGTAATTTCTCTCAGATTTTCTCTCGCTCTTTCTCCCTATTGGTGGATGACTGTCTTCCTTCACAGTTGCATTCAATGTATTCCCAAGTCAGGATGGTGACTGGCTTGGAGGGGAATTTGAAGGTGGCATTTCTAATATGCTACCTTTGTTCTTCCAGACGGAAGTGGTCGTGGGTTTGTCTGAGGATCTTTAGTGATGTTCTGCAGTGCATCTTGTAGGTAGCATACACTGCTGCTACTGACTGTCGTTGGTAGAGGGAGTGGATATTTGTGAATGTAGTGAAAGTCAAGCGTGCTGCTTTGTCCCAGATGGTTTAAAGCTTCTTGTGTTGTTTGGGCTGCACTCATCCAGGCAAGTGGGGACTATTCCATCACACTCCTGACTTGTACCTTGTAGATGGTGGACAGGCTTTTAGGAGTCAGGAGGATAATTACTCCCTGTGGTATTCCTAGCTTCTGACCTGCTCTTGCACTGTGTTTATGTGGTGAGTGCAGTTGAGTTTCTGGTCAAAGTTGACTCTCAGGATGTTGATAGTGGGGAGTCAGTGATGTTAACACTGTAGAATGCCAAGGGGCAGAGGTTAGATTGTCTCTCATTGGAGATGGTTGTATTATGTGACACAAATGTTATTTGCACTTTTTGGCTCAAGCCAAGTCTGATTGCATTTGAACAAGGACTGCTTCAGTATCTGAGGAGGTGCGAATGG
>NW_025970159.1:0-12798 GCF_021869965.1 Rhincodon typus | reverse complement strand
AAATATTTGCCACAACTCCTAAATAAAATTTGTTTCTTTTTATAGTGTTTAAGTTTCTGGTTGTACCCGTTCTGAAGTGACTTCACGTATCAGAAACTTCTGCGATGCTGAATCAGATAAAAATGGTTGCCTCAGATGCAATATATTTCACTATTTATGAGCTACAACTGGAGTATGCAAAACAAAATAAGCAAGTTCAAGTTTGGCTTACCCAGGCCTTTGGGAACAACTCCACTGCGATCCTGAGGATTCACTACCCAATAATAGTATTTAAGGGTGTGCATTATCTGCAACACAGTACCAACCCGTCTTACTGCATTGTAAATGGTGGCTGTACTGATAAACTCAGTGGACAAGTAGGTGTAGAGCTGCAACTGAACCTGGATTGAAGTAAAGAGGAAGAAAAAAAGAAATCACCAGATTTGTACCAATATCCAACAATTAAAATTCTACAATCAAGATCCGAGTAACTGAGTGTTCAGTTGCAAATCAGGAACAAATCTTTTTTGTATTGCAAATCCTTTCAATTAATGTTTTAGAGTTGAAATACCCACAAGGAGTTCACAATGACAAAGACAGTCCCCAGTTCAGGGAAAAATGAGTTTCCAAAGACTGCTGAACTACAAACATCTCTTACTTAGGTCTGGTTTATAAAACTTAAGAAAAAATGTCATCACTGCCATATTTGGACCATGAATTTCTCTTCTCAAAACAGTAACCCACTGAAGGTTATTCTTGTGTAATCTGGGAACTGCTCAGTTCCAACCATTCACTGGCCTCTAATATTTTGATTATCGAAACATTCAAGTCTGCAATTCAGGTTGTCAACACCAATGTTTAGCCAACTTCATCATCATGCATTTAATACTCCATTACAATAAAGCAGGTCAGACAGAAAATTGCAGAATATTTAAACTTAGATTCCAGAAGCTGTTGTCAGAGATGTTCTTGACACAGATGACACATGGTCCTGTTCAGTTGTTGCAGACCAAATGAACTGAAATCAACTGAATGGTATGAACTTGGTTTTCTTGCCTACTAGTGACACACTAAAATTGCCAGAAAACATTCAGACTAGTGTATTCAAGAGCAAATGTATTTTTTATAATGTGTTGATGTGTCAAACAACATCTATGGCTCTCAAAATTCAATTCCACATGTGCATCAAGTCTTGGTTCTCTCAGACGTGAAGTGGTGCTTGCATTTTTGTTTGAAAAAATAAATATTTTAACTTATTTTCTGTCTTCTTTTGTTTCTCTCATAATCCCATCTTTCTTTCTCATTCTTTAGATTGCTCTTTACATTGTTTAAATGGAATCTATGCTCTAGACATTTTTCATTTTTTTGTAGATGCCACAAATGACACATAGACAACATCACACTAGATCAGAGTACAGTACAGCTGTACTCAAAAGAAAGAAAGATTGGGGTCAGCTGTCAACGGGACACAAAATCAGGGATATGATTCTTGATCAAAGGTATATTTGTTGGCAAGATCAAAGTGCTATCGCCTAATTGTAATAAGTTATCAGATGCAAGTTGTGAGGTAAGAAATGTAAAAATTAGCAATAGTGGAAAAATTACAAAATAGGTGAACAAAATGTATCAAGAGAATATTAATAGTTCTCACAATACCCAAGGTTAAAAAGCTTTTACTTAAAGTAAAGGGCTGAAATGACAATGATCAGTGTGCAGATTCTATCGTCAAAGGGGTAAACAAACAGCTATCACCATGTTTTTGCCTATAACAAGTCCTTGATCTCACTTTGAGTTATCAGAAAGAGACAATTTCTTCAGTGGAAGTAAAAGTTTATCAATTGCAGCAAGGGTTTCCATTAGGATGGTTGTTCCTGTTGGACAATTTAGTGTATCAGTTCAAAAGTTGAAAGATCTGAGAACATGTCCTGTCAGTTTTCCTATTCAGAGAAAGTTGTGCACCTAAAAATTCTAAAGAAACAGAAAGTAGTAACTGGAATTTTACACTCAATCTTTTGACAAAATCAGACAGCAGTAGTTTTCATCTTGATAACATGTTCCCTCATGGCTCAGCTCGATGATTCAGTCCTTAACCCATTGTTGAATTAGTAGTTCATATCCATAATGACAAGAAAGACATCACAAATACCCTTGTGCCCAAGTTAGATAGAGGAAAGAAAATCAGGTTATGTGCTCCTTCAGCACTTCCGAAAGGAGTAACTAGACAACGATGCCTTGTGTGTGTTTAGTGAAGAGGATATTATGAGCAGAATAGCCTGCTCTTGCTGAGTTATGGTTAACAACTAGGAAATTAGCTTGTTTCAGAGGCTACCCATAAACTGTTCAGCAGCAAAAGATCAATGCCTAAGAAAATTAGGACTTTAAACATAGGAGCAGAAACGATCTATATTTTCCCTCAAGCTGTTCTGACATCCTGTATGATCATGACTAATGTTGATCTTGACTTCACTTTCCCAGCAGATTCCAATATCCCTGCATTCCCTTCGAATCCAAATCTACTTGCCTCAGTCTCAAATATACCCAACATGTGAGCTCTTATCACATTCCAGGATGCAGAATTCCAGAGATTTACAGCATACCAATCAACAAATTTCTATATATCTCATTCCCAACAGCCAAACCCTGATCTCAACCTGTAGCTCTACTGTTTTTAACCTGGGGAATTAGCTTATTAGAATACATACTGATATACCAAGAACTTTGTATTTCAGTAACAATACCACTCATTCTTCAAAATCCACAGAAGTACTGACCTACTGTACTCAGTTCCTCACCATAAAGCAACTCTCATCCTGTAGGAATCAATCCTGGTTGCACACCTCTCAAAGAAAGTGTAAACTGAAATAACTCCAGAGAGGCTGGTATCCCATCACCAAGTCACCCTTTACTTATATGTGGAAAGTCCTTGACAGTGATCCAGCTCCCTCCGAGCCAGTTCTCAGACAGAGCAGGATGTCTGACACTCCTGTTCTTATCTGTCAGCCAGGGCTCCCTGAATGAACCAGACTGACAGTCCCAATCAGGGAACTTATATCCTATGAGTTCCACCTGACTGACCTCGTTACAATCACTACATAACCCACTTTAGGTTCTGAGATCTAAATTATTCACAGCACTCAGTGTGGTTTTACACTAAAGCTCTGCATACAACTGCAGTAAGGCTCCTTTACCTTTATAATCCAATGCTTTGCATGCCACTTGCCTTCCTTTACGCCTGCTGTAACGTGTTTCATTTACAAGGACACCCAAATCTTTCTAGAATCAAAATTTAACAGTTTATTGCTCAAAAAAGGCATTTTGAAGCTTTTCACCTTACATTCATAAGGGCATTCACAAGAATATCAATGTAACTTAAACTGTATGAGATGAGAGTGTTGATTGTTGGCAACAGAATTCTTATTGGTACAGGCATTGCCATGCAGAATGCACCAGTTAGCTGATGGCTGTCAGTTAATTGCTAAGCTTTAATTTAAACCAAGTGGTTTGATTCTGATTGGTTTACCCTAAGAAAAGAACCGGAGAATGTGACATTGCCTATTTGTTAGATTGTCAATCCATCATCACTCTCTTCTCACATTGTATAAAATGTTATTGCCCTTTGCACTGGTATTCTTGCCAATGTCCTGATGAGCATAAGGTGAAAAGCTTCAATAGATGCATTTTTTGCAACAACAAAAATTTTATGCTACGAAATGACTATTCAATAGCTTCTCTTGCAACTTCTGAAATGAATAACATCATTCCATATTATATCCCAACTCCACCCTCTGGCCCATTCTTAATCTGCCCATGCCCCTTCTCAGACCTTGTGTTCTCACAACTTACTTCCCCACCTAGTTTTGATCTTCCAGCAATTTTAGATACACTGAACATAGAGTACAGATAGCTAAGGCCTCATTCCATATAAAATTGTAACCTTCCAATTCACTGGGACATTTCCAGAACCCAATAAATTTTAGATAATTGTAAATAATGCATTCATTATATCTGTGGCTCTTTTGGAAAACCATGCTAATGGTCATCAAGGTAAAGAGATTTGTTGGCTTTTAGTTGCCTTTATTTCTCTACTTCCTAACCTTTATTCATAGTTAGCAATCAAGTTCAGTCATTAGCTTTTTGGTTTTCTACTATTTATGCTTTGTATTGTCTTCTACTACTTAGACATGAAGAGATATTTCAAACTGATATTTGGAAATGCCTTCCAAATGCCAGTTACTTTCGAGCACATCCAGTGACCTAAGTAGGACAAGTCAAGGGTATGGTGGCAGAGGCACAAGCAGGAAGTTAGAGTTAAGGACATAGTCAGGTCAACCACGATCTTCTTGAATGGTGGAGCAGGCATATGAAGCAGAATAGCCTCAACCTGCTCCAATTTCTATAGTATTATATAAGGTATTGCCCCATAGCCGAACTCCCTTGTCAACTAAAAATGTACCCAATTCAGCAGAGTTTAAAAGCCCAGTTTTCATTTAGTAATGTACTCAATTTAAATTATTATGTACAGTTTAATTTGATTCATTTAGCCAAAATACCAAATGAATCCAGTTCAAATCAAAGACAGAAATTCGAGATTATTTCTGCTACAAACCTGTGGAAGAGGAAGCTGTAACAATTTTAATCCAACCTTGATTTCTCAGATTATAAGCATAGTTAAAATAAAAAAAAACTATTTGCTCTCAACATTTTGAAGCAAATGGATGCATTTGTAAATCATATTCAGCTACACTTCATGTTAAATCTTTGCAGCAGTATATTTGAAATATTTTTAAATTCAAATAGGTTTTCATTCTAAAAATTGAAAAGGTACTCACCTTGGCTGGAGCATGGATCCATACAGCAGGATTCAGAAGAATATGATCACATAATTGTTTCAGTAGAGGGCCTCCATTCTGTAAGTTACTCAGATATTTGGCAAATGCCAAACACAGTTCCAAAACAGCTCCAGTAATATGAACTTTGGAAGACTACAAGAAAAACATGGATTTCAGTTATTAAGCATATTAAAATAATTTAAATAGTGATACATCTGAAAGCATTTGCATTTGGAGTACATCAATTCATTTGAAATTTTTATTCAGTAACCAAAACAATAAGTTAGGTTTTAACTTAAGAAATGAAAAAAATTACTGCTTTCACAGTGGTTGTTTTTTCTTGAGTACAAAAACTACAGTAATTTCTGTAAATGAATGCAATACAGAAGCATTAATTGCTACTTTTAGAAGAGTTACAAATGCTTCAGAAGATGTAGCACAAAAAGCCATGTAAAACCTGTATTTAAACCACAAACATCTTGAAATAATGCACTGTTGCTCATTTTTGAAACAATCTCAGTCATCCAAAGCATTAAAAGGTAACATATAAATTTGTGCAGTATATATTTTATGGATTAAAATTTTAGATTTACAAAATTACATTATCAAAATTATCATTATTTAGAAACATGCCCAGTATAATGCAATGTTTGATCACAAATCAATCAAAATAAATAAATCACAACTAAACAGAACTAGTCTGGCAGTTGACAGAAGGCAGTGCTATCCAATTTATCCAATTGATTCTAAATTCAGATAGGCACAATTGCTGACCACACAAGACTACTGACAAAGGTGTTGACACATGTTTATATCCTCTAGATTGTGCCAGATGTTGAATGCACTTCAATTTTTATCCAGACCACTAGGTGGAGCATTCCTCCAAGCAAACAGTTACAGCTCGATTATGCCTACATGGTTTATAGTAGATAAACTGAGGGCGTGAGCACAGAATGAGTCAATGACGGAGCATTGAAATATTAGTGCTAACTTTGGAATTTTGCGCAGGTGTAAATACATTGCAGCGGGAATTGGTGCTGCTTTTCATAGGTAATAAAGAGACAGATAAGTAAGTGATAATTGTGTGTTAAGATTTTTTCCCTCTAATGTGGCAGTAAGCTTAATCTAGTACTAGAAAGATTATGTATTACATTAAATTTTTGGTTAATTAGTTAAACTACTTAATATAACTACAGAGAACTATTGGATTTTTGACTGGGATGGGGGTGCCGGGGTGGAATTTAAAGATGAAAACGGGCATTGAGTAATTTCCGATTCCATGCAAATAAAACAAATTTCAGCACAACATTGACGATAATCATCTATACATTTCATTATACAATACTACAACAGTAATGAGTATCTACTTCTGTGAAGCCTGCATTTTTAACATTTATTAATAATTCATATTTAGCATCTTATGTGTCCTTTGTTTAGATAAAGTTTATGATGTGTACACTGATCTGCATGTTAAGCGTTTGAACCAAACTGCAGAGACTTTAGCAGAAACTCAATATGATACTGGTGTGAAATCCAATGAGATTGCTGTATTGTTGGAAGCAAGAGCTTTCAGAGCAGACAGAAAACTGAATTAGCATCTGCTCTCTTGGATACAGATAAAAGATTCTATTGCACATTTCAAAGAGGACTAGAGATCACCTGATTCTTACAGACTAGGAACAGAAGTTGGACAGTCTGCTGTCATTCAATAAGATTATGAGTGATCCGTTTGTTCTGAATTCCACATTCCTAGCGACCTGTCAGAACCTTTGATCCCCTTGCCTAACAACAATGTTATTACCAGCAGATTAAAAATATTAATGACCCTGTCTCCATCACCTTTTGAAGCAAACAGTTCCAAATACACAACCCTCAGAAAATATTTCACCCCATCTCTTTCAGAAAAAGCGAAACCTCCAATTTTAAAAGTGTGCCCTAATTCTGGACTCACCCCATAAGAGGAAACATCCTTTCCATGTCCACCTTGTCAAAACCATTCAGAATCCTATAAATTCAATTAAATCACCCTCACTCCTCTAAACTCCAGTCACAACAAGACCAGCCTCTTCAGTATTTCCTCATAGGACAGCCCACTTAATCCAAGTATCATTCTAGCAGACCACTTCTAAACGTACTTCAAAAACTTACTCCATCCTTCCATAAATAAGATGATCAGAATTGTGCACAGTATCCGAGATGTAGTCTCAGCAATGCCCTATATAGCTGAATTATAGGATCCTTACTTTTATGATCAATTTGTCTCATAGTAGGAGAGCTTCCCATCAACCGTCTTAATCACTTTTTGCGAGTCGTGCACGAGAATACCTAGATCTTTCTACAACTTGGAATTCTGCAGTCATTTTCCACTTAAATAATATCCCTTTTGTATTCTTCCTGCCAAAATCAACAACTTCACATTTTCCCATACCATAGACCATTTGCCAGATCTTTACCCACCCACTTAACCTATGTTGATTTGGCCCCTTATGTCATCTTCACAACATGCATTTCAAAATATCTTTGTATGATCAGCAAATTTAGCTATTGTCATCGACATCGTTGATACAAATTGTAAAACATTGAGAGCCCTGCGGGATCCCAGTCAGCACATCCTGTCAATCTGTAAAAAGACATTCATGCCAACTCTGCTTCCTACCAACCAGCTAATCATCGAACCATGCTAGCAATTTAACCATTACACCACTAGCTCCTTTGTGCAATAAGCTTTTATGCGGCATCTCGTCAAATGCCTTCTAGAAATCCAAGTACAGTGCCTCAATGGGCTTCCCTTTATCCACAGCACACATTACTCTTTCAAAGAACTCAAATAAATTGGTTGAACACTATTTTCCTTTCACAAAACCATGCAAAGTCTTTGATTACCTTGTATTTTTCCAGGTGTCCAGTTTTCACATCCCTGACATTCAATTCTAAACTTTCCCCACAGCAGACATCAAGCTTACTCACCCACAGCTTCCTGCCTCACTCCCTTCTTGAATAAAGGGATTATTACTTGTTACTTTCCACTCTGATAGAACCTTTTCTGAATCCACTGAATTTCAGAAAATTACCAATTAATCTACTACCTCATCAGTCAATTATCTGGTCAATTATCTCCTTCTGTTTTTGAGACACTGCTGTCCACAAATTTGCTGCTGCCTGCTTACATTAAAACAATGATGAAAATTCAGAAGTAATTCACTGACAATAAAACACTCAGGGATGTAATTAGAATGTGAATGGTCTACAAAAATACAAGTTTCTTCCTTATTTACACAGGCAAGAGAAAAGTCGAAGAAGCTCATCATTTAACTCACTATACTCATTATTAGAAAATAGTTGAGCATTAGAGAGCCAAGTTTTGAAAGTTACAGATTTAATTTGACCTTTATTCAATTCATCAAATCTTCCTGCTGTCAATAAAGAAATAAGAGAACTTGGATCACCCATATTGTACATTGCTTTTCACCTTAAAAAAAGTTACCCTGCACTTTAAATGGGGAGAATATGCAAAACACTTTCAAAGTTAGACTTCAAAAAGAACAACACTTCGTCTGTTTTCTAAAAATAGTTCTCGCCTGTTCAGTTGGACAATGTACTCAAGATTCAATGCTTTGAGAAGCATACTGTTAAATTCTTTTGTGGTTAATAGGATTAAATCAGTTGTCACGCCTTATTTAAAACCATACACATAATGAATAGGTTGTTGCAATATTTACCTTTTCAAGGCTATACCCAATGACAAGAAAGCCTTTAGAAGAAAGCATTTGCTCTTGCATGGCCACAGAGTTCTTCAGTAATTCCATTATAAAAGCCAACAATGTGGAGCTGAAATAAGAAGTCAGAAAAAGGAGATGAAGTCATTAACATTCCAAATATGCTTGAACCAGGAGAAATTCAGAGTGCAAATTATTTTGGTACTTACAACCTATGTTAGCTCATTTTAAGTAGAACAACAAACCATCTAGACCAAGTGTATTGTAGGAATACACTGTCACATGCAACCAAAGGAAATTCTTGGAGCAGGTGAGCATTCTTTACTCAAGTATAGCAGAGAGGATGAACTTAAGAAAAGTAATGTAACAGAGACAGAGCAGAAAAACAAATTTATGGGGAAACAATACAAGCATTAATAATCGCAGATTAGGAGCTTGAAGGGAAATAGTGAGAAATGATAGCAGATAAAAGCAGAAGAACTAGCAGCAGAGGATCAGTGACAGTGAAGAATGTGAGCTTCGGGTGATTGAGTTTGGAAATCGGAGAAGAAATTCAAAACTGATACCTACTGCATGGAGTGAACAGACTGATGGCTAACAAGGATAGGTTCATTTCTTTCATCAAAATCTTCATGTTTTACTGTTCACAGTCACTAGGTGATAGTTTCTATTGATTTTAGAGTAGATTTGTAGCTCAGGTTGTGGATGTTGTGGTTGGTTGGCTCGCTGAGCTGGTTTGTTGTTTTTCCGCAGACGTTTCATTACCCTGCTGGGTAACATCAGTGCAGCCTTCAATGAAGCACTGTTGTGTCTTCCTGCCTGTTATTTGAATTCTGGAGTCCGTTGAACTGATTACCTCACTTCTGGTTTTCCTTCACAGTGGAGTGTATATGGGGTCAAGTTCTATGTGTTTGGTGATAGCTTTCTTCATGGAGTACCAAGCTTCTAGGAATTCCCATGCTTGTCTCTGCTTTGCTTGTCCCAGTCGAATTGGTGGTTCTCCTTATCCATGTGGATAGAGATGAGTGAGTATTCCACTGCGAAGGAAAACCGGAAGTGAGGTAATGCAGCTCAACGGACTCCAGAGTTCAAATAACAGGCAGGAAAACAGAACAGCGCTTCATCGGAGGCTGCACTGATGATGTTACCCAGCAGGGTAATGAAATGTCTGCGGAAAAACAACGAACCAGCTCGGTGGGCCAACCAACCACAACAGTTTCTATTCAGTTTTAAATTCATACTTATAATTTCCAGTGACTTCAGTTAGCTGCTTACTATTTTGGTATCTCCGTTTTGTAGAGGTTAGTCTCTTAGAATTTGTAGATTATAGGTGCTTCAGTGTCTTAGACATCTTCAACTTCGCAATTGTATGAGTTTAGCGTCAAATGTTTTGCTGATCAGAGTTTCGGTAATTTTGAAGACAGTGAACTGACTATCATAGATGGCTAGCTGAGATCTGTTGCTTGAATATTCTACTGTACATGGAATTTCCAGAATACTTGATGTGCCCTCGATAATCATATATGCAGGAAGTGCTGCCAAATGCTTTAGCTCCAGGTCAAAGCTTCAAAGTTCAAACAGTCAATTCCCCAAGCTAGTGGCATACTGTACTCAATTTTCAGTTCTAAACACAAGAATGCAGTAAAAAGTATCAAACTACTAGCACCAACAAGGTTTGACTATGCACAAGGGAAAATCTTGCGTGGAAATGCAACAGTCACAGAAGATTTGAGAGTCAGGCATGTTAAGAGGTATTTCTGTAAAAACGAACATAATTCCTAGTGCTAAAATAAAGATTATAACAAGATTGCACAGAACACTCTGTAAGGAAAATGTGAATGGCCAGAAGTCGGGACTTTATTTGAACTAATGATACAAGAAGAAAAATATCAAATCCATCAGGTGGAGTTTCACAAGCTAGGTAAAATTAAAATCAGAACTTTAAAGTTGTAATCTCAGGATTACTCCCAGTTCAACGTGCCAGGAAGCACAGAAAATCCCTACCCTTAGCACTATGTGTACCCAATCTACAGAATGGTAAGTTAAGTCATCCCCCAAAATTGCCACTGTATTTTTATTGCTGGTGAAATTTGCTGAAATTTGATCCTACATCACCTTCTTACTATAGGTCTATTTTAAGAAAATGTTACAGCTCTGCCTTGAATCATATTCAGGTGAATGAAGTAGAGCAAGTGGACAACATTGCAGTAGAAAACCACTCCATTAAATGAGCACAACATAATTTGGGTTGAAGTAATTATGGAGACCATGGAGAAGTAAAAAGTTCTACTGGGGAAGAATTAATTTCATTAATTTAGCAAAGGACCTTAGGTAAAGATTAAATGTAAAGTTGCCACAGTCCTACTGCACCACAGGAATGCTCTCTTATTAGAGACAGACAACTCATTATGGATTAACCTGAGGGTCACCACACCTCAGACAAGGGAGAGGTTGAGTCCTTCCATAAAAGGACCCAACACTGGTAGATTAGAAAAACAAATCCAGAGTAAAACAAGAATAAACAGTTACAGGCCCTCAAAGCCTTTCAAGGGTAAAGGCTCAGTACACAGAGCTTGTGCACCCTGGATAACGACAAAAAGGGTAAAGGAAAATAATAAAGAGAAGGCTTTTGATAAATATTAGGAGCAAGATTCATTAAATAACATAACTTATGAAAATTACAAGGAATTTTTTTTCAAAAATGAGATGAATGGAGGTTATCAGAAACAATCAATGAGCAGCAGTAAATTAAACCCCAAAACATTTTATGAGGGAAAACTTCATGTATAAGCAAGAGGTAGATGGCAGAAGTATTAACCGAGTACATGGGAACATAACAGTATAGAATCATCATAGAATCCCTAGTGTGGAAACAGGCCCCTCGGCCCAACAAGTCCACACCGAACCTTAGGGCATCCCACCCAGACTCATCCCCCTATAAACCCACCTAATCTACACATCCCTGAACACAATGCACAATTTAGCATGGCCAATCCACCTAGCCTGCACATCTTTGGACATCTATAGGATCAAAGAAAAACAAAATCAACTTCTACTTTAAATATACATGAAGATTAAGCTTTCAGCAAGCAAAAAAATTCTCACCTGTGTCAGAAATGACATCTCCCTTATTTTAAAAATTTCCCCCTGCTTTTAGACTCCCCAACCAGGAGAAACATCTTACCTTTATCTAGCCTTTATCTAGTTTCGAAAGATTATTAATAAAAGTGGTGTACTTTTGGCATAGTGGTACTAATCGCTGTACTGTTAATCCAGAGACCCAGATAAATGTTCTGAGGACCTGGGTACAAATCCTGTCGCAGCAGATGGAGGAATTTGAATTCAGAAAAACAAATCTGGAATTAAGGGTCTAATGTTGACCGTGAATCAATTGCCAATTGTTGGAAAAACCCATCTGGTTCACTAATGTCCTTTAGGGAAGGAAACTGCCATTCTTACCTGGTCTGGCCTACATGTGACTGCAGACCCACAGCAATATGGTTGACTCTTAACCGCCCTCTGGGCAATTAGGGATGGGCAATAAATACTGCCTAGCCAGCAACACCCTCATCCCGTGAATCAATAAAGGTAAAGGTTTAGCATTACTTAAAGCGGCTAAGTTACATACAATCACGAAATATGTTACAAACCTCTTGGGAACGTGCACTGATTGTCAAGCCCCAGTACTCCTGGAGTCACTACAAAAGGTACTGAGTTAATCAAAGTGTGCAAAATCCCCAATTTACCTGCCTAATAATCGAGTTGGCAGAAAACACTGATGTTGCTGTACTTACCAAAAAAAGAGAGAGAGGGGGAGGAGGGGCTGGAAGACAGGATGTGGGGGGGAGAGGGGAAGACAGTGGGGGGGGGGGGGGGGGGGAAGAAAGGGGGGGGGGGGGGGGGGGGGGCGAGGGGGGGGGGGGCAGGGGGGGCAAAATAAAGAGCACGAGATAGAGGGAGAGTGAAATAAAGAGCGCGAGAGAGAGAGCGCGAAATAAAGAGCGCGAGAGAGAGAGAGAGAGAAAGAAATAAAGAGCGCGAGAGAGAGACAGCGAAATAAAGAGCGCGAGAGAGAGCGCGAAATAAAGAGGGCGAGAGAGAGCGCAAGCGAGAGCGCGTGCGGGCGACAGAGACAGACCAAGTGACAGACAGCGAAATAAAAAGAGAGCGAGAGAGAGAGAGCGAGCGAGCGACAGCGAAATAAAGAGAGCAACAGAGAGGGAGAGTGAAATAAAGACAGCGAGCGAGAGAGAGAGCGAAAGAGCAACAGTGAA
>NW_025970158.1:0-12798 GCF_021869965.1 Rhincodon typus | reverse complement strand
TGGTAGAGTGGAACTTCCCTTGTTTGGGTCCACCCTTACTATCCAGTGTTAATTGAAGCATCCCTGGCAAAACACACAGTCGCAACATTTACAAGATGAGCTGCAGCAACTCATCAAGGCTCCTTACAACTGCAGCAAGACATCTTTACTCCTGCACTCCTGCACTTAAATCGCCTTCTCAATTGCTTGCAGCACCTGCATGCCAACATATAGTGACTGATGAACAAGGACAACCAGGTCCCTTAAGGCATGTGCACTTCCTATCAGTTAAGAAATATTCTGCCTGTTTTTTTTTCTACCAAAGTGAATAACTTCAAATTTATTTACATTATATTTAATCAACCATGTTCTAACTCATTCACTTAGCCTGTTCAATTCCTCTTGAAGCCTCCTTATAGCCTCCTCACAACTATGTTCTCACTTACAAAAGCAGAAGTTGCTGGAAGAGCTCAGCAGGTCTAGCAGCATCTGTCAAGGAAAAATCAGAGTTAACATTTCGGGTCCAGTGACCCTTCCTCAGAAGATATTGTTTTTGTTATGTTCTCACTTAGTTTGGTGTTAACAGCAAGTTTGGAAATATTATAATTGGTTTCCACATCCAAAACATTTCTGTAGATTATGAATAGCTGTGGATCCTTGTAGTGCCCATGGACAACAGTCTACCATGCTGAGAATAATCCATTTATTCCTACTGTCTGCTTTCTGTCTGCTAATCAGTTATGAAGTCATAGTAGTATATTTCTTTTGATTTATTATTGGTCACATACCTAGGTGCAGTGAAAAGTTTTATTTTGCATGCAGTACAGGCAGATCATACCATACAAAGTGCGCAAGGGTAATAGAACAGAGCGAGGAATACAATGTTACGGCTGCAGAGAAGGTGCACTAAGAACGAGATCAACATTTAAATTTGAAAGTTGAGAGGTCTGCTCAGAAGCCTGATATCAATGGAGAACAAGCTGTTCTTGAATTTGTTAGTAGTTGCATTTAAGCTTTTTTATCTTCTCAATAGAAGAGGTTGGAAGAGTTTATAACCGGGGTAGGAGGGCCTTTGATGTTGGCTACCTTCCCAAGACAGTGAGAAGTATAGATGGTGTCAATGGATGGAAGGTTGGTAATGTGTGATGGACTGGGCTGTGTTTACAACTCTCTGTAGTTTCTTACAGTCCTGAGCAGAGCTTCCAGTGCTGTGCACTCTAGTTTTATTTACTAACCTCTTATATGGGACATCATCAAAACCCTTCTGAAAACTGAAATACTCGACATCCACTTGTTCTCCTTTATTTATGCTGCAGATGACATCCTCAAAAAAACTCCAAGTTTGTCAAGTATCATTTCCCTTTCATTAATCCATTTTGATTTTGCCCAATTTTGCCAGCCTTTACTAAATGTTCAGTTTTCACATCTTTTATAATTGATTCCAGTATTTTTCCTTCATGCCCAATATGTCTATAGTACTCCAAACTCCCTCTTCCTCCTTTTTAAAATAGTGGCGTTACATTTGCTACTTTCATGATGAATCAAATGGCCTACTTCTGTGCTGTAATCACTTTATGATTCTGTATGTGCAAGTCTGGATGGTGTATGACCTAAAGGACAATTTAAAGATGATGGTCTTCCCCTGAGATTGCTACTGTCGTTCTTAATGGAGGTTCCTCAGGGAGGCGGAGATCACAGGAAAAGTTCAGCGTCCTAGCTGACTGTATATAGTGGAGCTCCTAAAGAAGCAGCAATGATTACTGCTACAACACGCATTGAGATAATTAACAAAACCTTATTGCAGAGAATTCTGCTGGTATTGAATCAAGATCGTGTTTGTTCTAACAATGTAATGTTTTGAGAATAGCAAAAAAAAATAAATTAAATAGGGAATATATAAAACATCCCACGTACTTCAAAGTCAACTTACTGTTTTTGGAAGGTAGTTGCTGTTGTGTAAAAACAACATTGGTCTTGACTCCGAACTGGGTCCCGTTTTCAAAATTCCAATTTTCCCAAATTCAAGACCAGGCAAGATGCATAATTTGAACAAGTCATTATTATTGTAGCTGTTTTACAACCCGAAAAAAATTGTCCCAAGATTTTTCTTTCCAAAAGTTGTACACTATTGTAATGTGCAGCGGTATCTAACCCTTCCCTCAACCATATGCTGCTGCATTGCAAGAACTCAAACATCATTGCTTATTTCACATCAAATTATAAAGTATAATTCAGGGTGTCCTAAAAATAATAATTTCACTCAGGTTTTTAATCACTCCGTCATCAGCTTCCCAAATCATACACCCCTCTCCCCTTCTCCCCTTTGAGCTGCTTCAGAAAAATCTACCTGTTTGACCAAGCTTTGAGTCACTTGCCTTAATTGCTCCTGAACTTTGCTCAGTGTTAAATTTTGTTTGATAGCGGGCTTGTGAAATGCCTTGGAATGTTCTCTTTTGAAGGAACAATATAAATGCTGTAACAATATTGTTGTTCATTTTATTGACAGGCCACCTGTGGTCTGAAATGTTGTTACATAAATCCTATAAAACCTTGTAAAAAGAAAAATCTGCCTTAGTTCACAAAACGTTGTGACTCAGCATAAACGTTCAGACTGGCTGGGCCGCTTAAATCATTAAATTCCAGGATGCAGTCTGTAAAGGACAAACAATAGACAGTGCTTGAAATATTGAAATGTAGCAGTAAACTGGAGGTGTTCTTTAACACAAGCTTTAGGCTTGCGTCCAATTTTCATACCATTGTTTAGTCTGGTTATTTATGTCGTTGTGGGAAACAACTAAAATTACATTCTTAAACAGCAAATTGTGTTATTTAATGGGATTTGGGTGTCAGTAGTTGAGCCAGCATTTGTTGCCCATCCATAATTGCCCTGGTCAAGGTGGTGGTGACCTGGTGCAGTCTATTAAAAATGGAGTTATAGGACTTTGACCTAGCCATAGCGAAGCCAAATAATAAAGGAAGACAAATAATAAATAAAGGCCGATGCAAACAAAACTGACATAATTGTTTGACTCAATCATTAAGTGGGCATTATACATAGTTTCGCATCTCAATCCAAAGACATTATCTGAAGTTTTGTCTGCTCTCTCCGTTTAATGTAAAAGATCCCACCTGGGTATTATGAAGAACAATGGGCTTACCCCCAGCAACCTGACCAATACTGAGCTTTCAACGAAGATCAGAAAAACAGATTACTGGGCTGGCTTAGCATCACTTCGTGGGAGCTTGCTGTGCGCAAATGGGCTGCTGCAGTTCCGCATTTTATAACATGACCGTATTTCAAAAGTTCTTAATTGGCTGGGAACTTTTTTTGGAACATCCCGAGGTGCAAGTTAGCTTTATGCTTCTTTAGAAAATTCTGAATATGTAATTCTACAATGCTGCCATTTTGGGACAGAGGAGTTATGTACGACAATACCGCGCTTGGTCTCAACCCAGTCACAAAGATTTCTACATTTGTGACCTGGTTGTTCTTATATCAAAGATAACATGGACACGATATTATTTAAGGGCAATTATTAACGAGCAATGGCCTAACGGCAAATGGCTCAACCTGTTCCAAAATCCAAAAGAAAATAGCCCTTTGTAAGAATTTAAATAGTTGAGATGATGGAGTGACATTTCCCACTGATCCTGTGCAGTCAGCCTCAGCCAAGAGAAGGCTACGGCACAATAGCTTCCCTGAAGCGCAGAGTTAGAGAGAGAACGATAAGAAAAAAAACAAAAGCTGCAGAAACTCAGCAGGTCTAGCAGAATGTGTGGAGAGAGATACAGTTAATGTTTTAAATCCAATTAGTTTGCAGATGATAGGAAAATTGGTTGTGTGATAAATAGCGAGGAGGAAAGCCTGACAGAACGGACGAGTCACATGAAATCTAACCTGAAAAGTGTGAGTGATGCATCTTGGGAGGACTAACAAAGTAAGGTAAAGACTTAATGGTAGGACCCCAGGAAACACAGAAGATCAGAGGGACCATGGTGTGCATGACCAAAGGTCATTGAAGGCAGAGGATAGAGAGATAAGATGGTTATGAAGGCAAATGGGATACTTGACTCCATTCGGCAAGGCATTGAATTCAAAAGCAAAAAGGTTATGATGGAGCTGTACGTAACATTAGTTAGGCCACAGCTGAAGTAATGCGTGCAGTTCTGATCACCACATGACAGGAAGAATGTAATTGCATAAGAGAAGGTGTAGAGGAGATTCACCAGGATGTTGCCTGGGCTGGAGTGATTCAGCAATGAAGAGAGACTAGATAGGCTGGGGTGGTTTTATTCAGAGCAGAGGAAGCTGAGGAGGAATCTGACTGAGGTGTACATAGATCTGAGGGGCATAGACAGAGAGAAACAAGTCTATTTAGTAGAGTGGTCAGTAACCTGGGAACACTGTTTTAAGGTAATGAGCAGGAGGTTTAGAAGGGATTTCTGGAAAATATTTTCTACTCAGATGGGTTGTAGGTACCTGGAACTCACTGCCTGACTGTGAGGTGGAGGCAGGAATCCTCATGACATTTAAGAAGTATTGAAATGAACACTTGAAATGCCAGAGATTACAAGACTCCAGGCAAAAGCTGGAAAAAGGGATTAGAACAGATGGATGCTTGATGACTGGTGTGAACATGATTGGCTGAAGGGCCTTGTTCCATGCTGTTAAAAGCCATACGACTGTTCTTCAGAGCTCTGAGTAAGAAGAGTCATATTGTATTTAAAATGTTAACTCTGTTTCTTTCTCCACAGATGCTACCAGACTGCTGAATTTCTCCAGTGCTTTGTTTTTATTTCAGAGCTCCAGCATCTGCAGTATTTTTTATTTGGTAAGATAATACAACCATGCTTTTATATTGTGCTGTTCACATGTCTCAAACCACTTCACAGCCAATTAAGCCCTTTTGAAATATAGTCATTGTAATGAAACACAGTGGCCAATTTCTCCACAGCAAACTCGCCCAAACAGCCATGTAACAATGACGGATAATTTGTTTCTGTGATGTCAATTGAGGGAGAAACATTGACCAAGACAAGGATAACTCCCCAACTTTTCTTTAAAATAGTGCTGTGAGATCCTTTACAGCCACCCGGGAGGGGCGAGCTTGCAGGTCCCCCTCCTAGCCACACACCATCCCAATCTGGACTTCATCTCCTGTCCTTCACTAGGTCCCCTACCTAACATCGCTGTGGGGGCGCCTATATCATATGCTTTAATGACTCACGAATCTCGCTTAGCGCACCTTCTAAGGGCAATTAGGTATGGGCAACACCTGTTGGCCCAGCCACCGACACTCACATCCCATTTTCTTTCGAATGCAGTACACAGGCTGTTGGTTTAACATTTCATCTATTGGATGGCACTGCCAACTGTGCAGGACTTCCTCAGTTCTACCCTGGAGTGCCAGGTGTGAATTTTTGTGATCAAGCCCTGAAATGGGACTGAAAATGAGTGACTCAGAAACAAGCACCAGCTGAACTGTGACTAAGCTTGAAGAAAATCATTGCTGAGAAATACTAACTGTGCTTCCCTTTTCACAGATGCACCCAGACCTACCGAACCTTATAAGGAATCAAGTGATCTGACACGACCGCCTGCTCACAGTTCCCTAATCTGTGTTTTCTGTTTATTTAGATTGAATTTGGGGCAGGCAGTGGCCCAGTGGTATATTGTTGCTTGACTATTAATCAAAAAACTCAGCTAATGTTCTAGGATAACAAGGTGTAGAGCTGGATGAACACAGCAGGCCAAGCAGCATCAGAGGAGCAGGAAGGCTGACGTTTCGGGCCTAGACCCTTCTTCAGAAATGGGAGAGGGGAAGGGGATTCTGAAATAAATAGGGAGAGAGGGGGAGGCGGATAGAAGATGGATAGAGGAGAACATAGGTGGAGAGGTGACAGACAGGTTAAAGAGGCGGGGATGGAGCCAGTAAAGGTGAGTGTAGGTGGGGCGTTAGGGAGGGGATAGGTCAGTCCAGGGAGGATGGACAGGTCAAGGGGGCAGGATGAGGTTAGTAGGTAGGAGATGGGGGTGGGGCTTGAGGTGAGAGGAGGGGATAGGTGGGAGGAAGGACAGGTTAGGGAGGCAGGGACGAGCTGGACTGGTTTTGGGATGCGGTAGGGGGAGGGGAGATTTTGAAGCTTGTGAAGTCCACATTGATACCATTGGGCTTCAGGGTTCCCAAGCGGAATATGAGTTGCTGTTCCTGCAACCTTCGGGTAGCATCGTTGTGGCACTGCAGGAGGCCCAGGATGGACATGTCGTCTGAGGAATGGGAGGGGGAGTTGAAATGGTTCGCGATTGGGAGGTGCAGTTGTTTATTGCGAACCGAGCGTAGGTGTTCTGCAAAGCGGTCCCCAAGCCTCCGCTTGGTTTCCCTGATGTAGAGGAGGCCACAACGGGAACAGCGGATGCAGTATACCACATTAGCAGATGTGCAGGTGAACATCTGCTTGATGTGGAAAGTCTTCTTGGGGCCTGGGATTGGGGTGAGTGGGGAGGTGTAGGGGCAGGTGTAGCACTTCCTGTTCTAGGATCCTCGGTTTAAATCCTACCATGGCAGATGGTGGAATTTGAATTCAAAATCTGGAATTAAGAATCGCATGATGACCATGAATTGATTGTCGATTATTGGGGAAATCCCACCTGAATTTACTCATTTCATTTTAGGGAAGGAAATCTGTCATCCTTACCTGGTCTGGCCTATATGTAACTCCAGACCCACAGCAATGTGGTTGACCCTTAACTGCCCTCTGGGCAATTAGCGATGGGCAGTAAATGTTGGCTAAGTTAAAAATGTCCCCATCCTGTGACTGAACAATAAAAAATAATAAAAATAATTTTAACAAGTGCAAAGTGGAAGCTGTTTGAGGTGTTCCATAAAAACTAATTTTGTACAACATTTTGTTTTTGGTGGCGGGGTATGAGCGGAAAATTATATCTTCAAATAAATAGGTTTTTCCATACCAGCATACTGAATTTAACTAATCATGCAGTTTACAGAATTACAGACTCGTGAGAAAGGATTTTAAAAATCTGTCCTTGATTAATGTTGGTTTCAGATCATTTGATTGCTTCACCCCTGTGTCACCAGCTTCTACAGCTGAACACTTCAACTGTTAGCCAGGTTAAAAGAAGCTGTCTGCCTACTCTGAATGTGCAACGGGATTTTGAAAACCATGACTCAATTTTCCGCTGAGACTTGAGATTGTAAAAGTGCCTGCTCATGCCTATTATCCAGGGTTTTCCCCAGAATTGGTGGTTAATCAGGAGACCCCCCCTGTCCCACAGTGTCCAGGGATGTGTAGGTTAGGTGGCTTAACCATGGGAAATGCAGGGCTACAGGGATTGGGTAAGACGGTGGGTCTGGGTGGGATGCTGTTCGGAGGGTTGGTGTGGACTCGATGGGCTGAATGGCCTGCTTCCACACTGTAAGGGTTCTATGATTCAGTGATCCCTGAGAGGGCCAAAAAGTTTTGCTGCTCATCTAAAAGACAACAGTGCTGCATCCCTTGGTATTGCAAATTGATTGATTTATTGTTGTCACATACTGAGGTACAGTGAAAAGTTGTTTCTTGTGCTATACAGCCCGTACCATACCAAGTGTATCAGGGTAGCAGAACAGAGTGCAGAATACAGTGTCATAGCCACAGAGAGGGTACAGAGAGAGAGCTCAGAATTAACATTTGAGAGGTCTGCTCAAAAGTCTGCTAACAGTGGAGAAGAAGCAGTTCTTGAATCTGTTGGTATGTGTATTCAAACTTTTATATCCTCTGCTCAATGGAAGAGGATGGAAGAGATTAGAACCAGGGTGGAGGGTTCTTTAATTATGTTGGTTGCTTTCCTGAGGCAGCGAGAAGTATAAATGCAGTCAATGGATGGAAGACTGGTTTGCATGATGGACTGAGCTGTGTTCACGACTCTGTGCAGTTTCTTGAGATCTTGGGAAGTGCAGTTGCCATACCATACTGTGAAGCATCCTATTTGGATACTTCTATAGTGCATCAATAAAAAAAATTGTAAGAGTCCCTGTGGGCATACTGAATTTCCTTAGCCTCCTGAAGAAGTAGAAACATTGTTGTGCTTCCTTGACCATCACTTCAACATTGGTGGACCAGGACAGATTGCTGGTGATCATCACTCACAGGAACTTGACCTTCTCGCCCATCTCGGAGTTTGGAGATGAGTTTGTTTGGAATTATGATGTTGAAGGTGGAACCGTAGTCAATAAGTAGGAGCCTGACAAAGTATCCTTGTTATCCAGAAGTCAGGCTATGGTGTCTGCCGTGGACCTGTTGTGCTGGGCGGCGATTTGCAGAGAATCAAGGCAATTTGGTAAGTTGGAGTTGATGTGACACATGACGATAGCAATGGTCAAGGATGTTCAGACCACAGGTGGAACAGGAGACATATTGATGGGTATTCTTGTAGCATGTTCACGAGTTTGATCTGGTTGAAATCACTAGCTACGATGAACAAGGACTGGGAGTATTCTGTCTCAAGACTCTTTGTAGCATTGTATACTTCATCAAGTGCATCCTTCACTTCCGCATGGGATGGGATGTAGACCACAGTCAGGATAGCAGAGGTTAACTCACGTGGCAGGTAGTAGGGACAGCACTTTACTGTAAGATATTCTAGGTCTAGGGAGCAGTAACTCACTGGGATGCCATGTCTGAGCACCAGGAGGTGTTGGTTAGGAGGCAGACCCCACCATCTGTTGCCTTGCCCAAGGACGATGAGCATAATTAGGTGAAGCATGAGTAAGCCGTATCTGTGTAAAACAGAGCAAGCAGCAGTCTCTCAATTCCTTTGGAAGGTGAGTCCAACTTTAACTTCATCCATTTTGTTCTCAATGGCTTGGGTATTTGCCAGAAGTATCCTTGGGAGGGGGAACTTGAAACCCAAAGTTTCAGTCTCACCTAAAGCCCAAAGTGTCTCTCATATTTCCTGGGTAGATGGCTGCTCATAGTTGATCCCTAGCATTGGTGAGGGAAATCTGCTGCTCTAAGAGGTTAGTGTGTACTCCTGACAGGGTCCTGGGCACCACTCACGGCCTTGAGCATTCTGCGGGGTCTTGTGGCTGGTTCAGTTGGGCCTCCTCGATGTCGGATCACCATGAGATCAGGTCTCGCTGTTTGGGCCTCGGTTCTGCATTTCCACAAGGTCGGGGAAGATGGGCCTGCGAGAGGTCCAAAAGCCTCTATGAACATAGAACGGTACAGGCCCTTCAGCCCACGATGTTGTGCTTGCGGTTCCAGCAGCAGCAGGGTAAGTAGGTGTGTCAGAGGGGATCCTGGCCTCTAGTCTTGTATACGCATGCTTCGGGAGGGCCTTGCAGTCAGTCTGTTCTGACCTCCTTGATGTTGGGTCACCATGAGGTCAGGTCTTATTCCTGCACTGGTCAGACCTTGGTCCTGATTTTCTGTGAGGAGGTCCGGCTTGCGGAAAGCTGTTCAGCCCTTAATTCCCCTGAGCTTTCAGTTCCAGTGCCAGTGATCAAGCTTCGTCGGCCGTAGAATCGTTAAACCTGAAAGTAGATTTAAGGGAACATTGTCGGTAATTCTGATAGAGTTGAGGTTTAGAAGAGCGGAATGGTTATAAGATATATAAGAATAAGATCTGCTGTAGCCTGCTCGCAAAATGTCGCCACACTCCAGCACCATCTTGCATAGAATGGAGGGCCAATAAGGATTTTCTGATCAGTTGGATCTGGTACCTACAGATTTAGGATTCTAACTCTGTGGGAGCTTGCTGTGCCCACATTGGTTTTCATGTTTCTTGCTTGAACGGCTGTAAAGCATCTTGTCCCTATGATCATAAAAGATGCTATATTAATGCAAGTCTTCCTTTTGATTGGCTCAGGTTTCCTGTCACCTGCTTATTTTTTATTGCCAGAGAGTATCTTACGGTAGTCATGGTAATTTTGTTGAAACCTGGATTTGGTACACCGGACGAACTGACTGGTTCTGAATGTACCCGTGTGATGAGGAATGAGAAGGCGTAATTTCTTCACCCAGCAGTGAAAACACTTTGGCTATTGCACAGAATATGCTGAAAGAAAATTTAAAATGCATAAAGAACTGCTTTGTATTAAGCTGGGCAGACAGTGCAGTGTGTTAGGACACTTGGATAGGTTTTCAGTTCACATTAAACGTGCTTTTCATCATCCTAATATAGAAGGTGACCAAACGTCAAAGCACTTTAATTAAATCTCAGCAGGATTTACAATCGCCTATCCTCAGTCCTCTGCATAGAAACATCAAAGTAGATCATGTCTTTCAAAATGGAAGTCTTGTTTACACAGTTAATTTTACATGCACTAATCTATTTGCCCTTTTTAGATCAATGATTGTTTTGGCAAACATTTCATTCAGGCAGACTTTGATTTTTGAGTCACTAAGGAACTAAAGAATGTGAATGCACGGATGACAGCTCACATAGTCATGACCATTTGAGGTCATACACATGAAGCGGCCCGTTTACCTGGGAAAATGTGTAGCTGTTGGGAGAGACATAACTAGATTGACAGATTTCACTCCCAGCCCAGAGTGACTAAGATGCAGAGTCTACTAACTACAAGCAGAATTTTTTGGAGTGAAATCTCATCTTCAATTCTACTGTGAACCACAATTGATGATAGCTTAAACATTAATTTTTCAGCATGTGACTGATCATATTTTTAACCAAAGATATGAAGGGATGTGGAGCCAAGGTGTGCTTTCAGAGCCAATATCATTCCTATAGCATCTGTACCCCAGTCCTGGCCCTCCCTGTGCAACATTTCTGTAATAGGTTTCTAAATTTTTTCACGCTGAGGGTGATGCATGTACAGAACGAGTTGCCAGAGGAGGTGGTGGAGGTGGGTACAATTACAACATTTAAAAGACATTTGGATGGGTACATGAGTAAGAAGGGTTTAGAGGGATAAGGGCCAAATACTGGCAGATAGGACTAGACCAATTTAGGATATCTGGTCAGCATGGATGAATTAGACCAAAGGGTCTTTTTCTGTACTGTATGACTGTACAGCTATGGTTCAGTCAGGAGCCACTCTCACTTTTGTATCAGCAAATTCTAGATTCAAGTCCTGCCCTAGGAATGGAATTTCCGAATCTGAACAGACAATCCGATGCGATACTGAGGGAGTGCTGCATGGCTGAAGGTGGTATCTCCCTGATCAGACTTCAAACTGATGCCCTGTCTGTCCTCTCCAAAGTTACTATCCAAAGTTACACTTTGTTTTAACAGTCTTGTTTACTAGTTTTAAAAATATTGGTTTGGTGGCAGGAATTTTTGACTGTCAAGAGTTGGATACTGTAGAGAATGTCGTTCATATGGCCATGAGGTGGGCAATGGATGGTGGACATATAGGGGCAGGGCAGTTGGAAGCAGGAGGTCATGCGATGACACATACAGGAATATGTCCGGTTGAGGGCGGTAACTGTAGATCTCACTGCTGCAAAGATACTGCCCAATGATTTGTAGCGTGGCAATTATAATGGCCTTTGAAGCAGTAGTAAAGTACAGCATAACTGATTTAGTTGGCACTTTTTTTGTATCTGGTGATTGTGACTCCATTTATCGAATCAATTTGAGTCAATCCGATGATTAATTTATGTAACAGATCTTAGTAATTCAACACCTTAAGGTGCACAGGTGATCCCTAATGTTCAACATATTACGAGAGCAATTAACGTTTTCACTTTTTCAGTTCCCAACAGGCACATTCATTCAACACTTCTTCCTATCAGTGATTGTGAGAGATGTTTTGAGGGAAGCGTGGGCTATAGTGCTTTCTCCAAAACATAGAGTTTCCATGACACTTTAAAAACGACAGTTGACTGCTTTACCGATACCTAAAATGGGGCACCACAGGTTATGAGTTTGAACGTAAATGGGCTCCCCGCCTCAAACATTGTGGTGACTTTGTGCCCCTTAATAGCCATGATATGGAGGTGCCGGTGTTGGATTGGGGAGGACAAGGTCAAAAATCACACGACACCAGGTTATAGTCCAACAGGTTTATTTGAAAATGTGAGCTTTTGGAGCTCAGCTCCTTCCTCAGGTGTAATGTAAGATGGTATAAGAAACAGCATTTATAAACAGAAAAGTAACAACCCTGAAACTGGCCACCTCTTGTTGAATCTTTAATCAGTTAGGAAGGAGACGACTGATTGAAATGCCAAATCCAGATTCCTTTCAAGACATTATCCCAAGGTAATTAAAGGTTTTCTCAATGTATGCGAGAGGTGACATCTCAAGTCAGACAATGCATTTTAGGTGTGAGATCTTGCCTAGAATCTGCCTATGTTTTAAACCAGGGTCAGGTTTTCATTTGAGCAAAACACTGTATCTGCAAATACGCAAGCATCCTGAATGAAATATTTCATGGGTGCGTCTGTCTGTCTGTGTGTGTGCGTGTGAGGGAGAGAAAGAGAGAGGGGGGAAGAATGTGTGTGTGTGAGAGAGAGAGAGAAAGAAAGTGTGTATATGTGTGTGAAAAAGAGTGTGTATGTGTGAGAAAGAAAGGGTGTGTGTGTGAGAGAGAGAAAGTGTGTGTGTGTGTGAGAGGGAAAGTGTGTGTGTGTGTGAGAGAGAGAGAGAAAGAGTGTATGACTGTGAGAGAGAGAAAGATGTGTGTGTGTCAGAGAGAGTGTGTGTGTGTGAGAAAGAGTGTGTGTGTGAGAAAGAAAGTGTGTGAGAAAGAAACTGTGTGAGAAAGAAAGTGTGTGAGAAAGAAAGTGTGTGAGAAAGAAAGATTGTGTGAGAAAGAGTGTGTGTGAGAGAGAAAGAAAGAGTGTGTGTGAGAGAGA